>NC_052502.1:62701497-62824499 GCF_016617805.1 Bactrocera tryoni | reverse complement strand
AACCAGCATCCTAACTAAGTTAAGTTTAATATACATATATAAATATTTTTCGCATAACTGGGCTATTTGAAAGCACACAAAGCTACTATTGTGTATGTTGACATATTACTTGAGGTTGTTTTAGCCATTTATCTAATTTTACCTTCATAACTAAATCGAAAATGTAACATATACTTTAAATATTCTTATTTTTCCTAAAATTATTACCTAATTTAGCTTGTATTTGTATACATAATTAACTATTTTACATAAAGTTTGAATTACTACTTATTATATAACTACATATTCATGTCACATTTATATTTATTTTAAATGTTTGTATTAAAGATTAATCGTGCGATTTGCCGAAGTTTTAAATTTTCAGTTGTGTTTTGTTTTGGTTATACAGTTTTTCTCCTCCATCAGCTGCCCTTTAGCTAAGAGCGTGTGTTTTCTAAAAATCAAACTCAGATTGCGATCGGTGTTGATGGTGCCTGAGTGCATTACATATAAAACATATATACATATATAAATATAATTACAAAAATGGATGGATTATCGTATGGCTAAACGTATAAAGAGAAATAGATGACCGTTTTTAAACTATGTTGAATAAATGAGAATTATTAAATTTATCTATAAAAAGTTGTGTGTTTTAATGTTTGACAGGTTTGGTTTACTAACGAGATTTTACTTCTTCATGTAGCAGCTAAAAACAGCAGCGGTTAAAAGTACAGGTCGGTTTCATTTACGTTAAACATATTATATATTGCTTAAAAGTAATTGGTAGAAAATATTCCTGAAATAATTTCGAGGAAAGATGCCGAGTCCTTGGCTCGACAAAAACCCAAAAATCCATTACGGTTATTAAGACCTGACTATTGTGTGAATGGGATAAAAGGTAGTATTTTCATTTGGCGGTCTAGGACAGTGTTAATTTTGGTGTTTGTTTTAAAGGAATCCTGCCAATTTGACAGTACTTGGCTCGATAAAGATCCCGGTTTGTTTCGATTACATTACGACTGTCGTGGTAACGGAAATATCGTTTAACACTGAGCACCTTTCTTTGTTTTTTTTTTGTTAGTTCGCCGACAGCCCTTGGTCGGATAAAATCCGAGTCAATTCCTGTGTGTAGAACCGGCTGTCGTGGGAAACTAAGCACCTATTTGTATATTCTCTTAAACCCTCTCGGATAATGCTCTTCCTATATTTCGGCCACGTCTCGGTAAATGGATCTTCCGTTCAAATTAAAATTTTCAATTGCATTTTATTGAACTGAGTTTCGGTAGCCGATCAAGAAGCTGATTATAATTATTTTATATTCAAATGTGCGCATTTGGAATATTATCAGTTTAGAATGAGAATATACCACATTTTTTAGGTTATGTTTCTGAGAATTGTTCGAGTAATTTAAGTATATATCTAAACCATATCGATGTATACATGTATGTAACAAAATATTTTAAGTAAGATTACAAAACTTTGGAAACTTAAACAAAATTGCTTTATTTACTATAAGTAACAGTATTCGTACTTTATTTGCATTAGCCAGCTGAATCGCTAGTAACAAAACACCAAAATAAAATATTTTATAAATAGCAAGAACATATATTTTCTTCTTTTTATATTGAATTTTACTACTTTTATTCACTTTCGAATGTGTAGTGTTTTCTGCCATCTCCTGGATATTGCTTTACAGCCACTGGGCGATACATACGGTAGTTTTCCAACCAATAATAAAGAGCAAGGCAACCAGACATTACACCTACAAAACTCAGCCAATATTGAGAATTTGTAAATCTTGGTTTCTCCGCCTGCGAGAAGCGATCTTCTCCGTATAAATCAATGTCAGCATGCAACTACAAACCAAAACATCAAATTAAAGTCATACTTTTTGTTCGGAAAGTGCTTGAAACAAAATTTACCGTCTCATGTAGATTGCGCTTATGCTCCGGAAAATCATATGGATAGTAGGGGTCTTTCGATTCAATACCTAAACCTTTACCCAAATCAGGGTAATCACCATAGCCTAGACCGTTGTCGGCATATGGACGATATTCCTCTGGCAGTAGATAGTATTTTTTTGCAGCCGCAGTACAATCCTTTTCGGTTTTTGGAATCTGAGCAGGTTTGTAATCCTTATTCCAACCAGCCACTATAATTATCGAAAATTGTAAAAGGTTTACATAAAAAGGATAATTTTTAGCGTTACGTAAACAAAATAAACGAAATGAACTCAATAGTGTAGCACTATTTTATCAAGCTGTCAAATTGAACAACTACTTACTGCCTCTCGCCACATGCTGAAATAGCATGGGGTTTGCAGCTTGAAGCCTCTGTGCGGCTTTTAGTCCATTGAATATTGCGGACATTATTTGGAAATGCTTCCTGGACTTCTGTGTTTTTCCAACAGTACAGTAATTATTAAGAATCAGATGTTTCAATTGTCAGTTTAATTGACGTTTTCTTTTAAAGCAATTCTTACTTGTGGTGTTGCCAATTTGAATTTACTTTTACAAAACGTTTACCAGTTAAGGGCTGCACCAATAAATCTAATGTATAACGAGGAATGAAAAACAAAATTATTTAACCTTATTGCAAGTTAATATGAACATACTGTTAGGGCCGTTTTTTCTATATCAGATCAGTTCTTGCAGATGATAACCGATATAATGACAAAACCATCGCACTTTAGATATATAGATAGATAGTGTTATGAGGTAATGCTCCGCGACCTAGTGTCTATTGTGCCCTCTCCTACATATATCACATGTCTTCCCAGAGTCCCAGCAGCCTGAATAGTTGCAGGAGTTTGCCGGGCGCTACTGAGGTGATGTGATCCCTGCTGATATAAATGGAATCCAGGGCCTTGAGCCTCATTCAATATGTTACTCAAAAAGTCACGGCTACTCAAATTCCAATAAATTGGAAGAATTAGTGCAGTAATTAACGCAAACACCCCGTGCAACAATCGCTCATTTCAATTGTGTTAAGAAAAACGTAAATCTCTTGTATAAGCTGGATTCAATCCCTCTCTTATTCCGAATCGACCATAGAACTCTCAAAGCTTACATATTGTGGTGATAATATTTAAATCGTTAAAATATCTGAGATAGTATATGATAAATGTAATATAGTATTATTTTGATGGATAATTGGGTCTATAGCCGTTAATCGAAGTTCACCATATAGATTGATGGGATATCCGTCCAAAACGAGTCTAACTTATAAATAGGCAATACAGCATTATTTTGATGGACACTTGGGTCTACAGCCATCGTGTAGCACGACATCAAAATCTGTCAAAAACGAAAAGGTGGCTTTTAGACACTACGGCTAAAGCGATATAATTCTTCTTCTTCTTTACTGGCTTAGACACCGCTTACGCGATTATAGCCGAGTTAACAACATGGCACCAGTCGTTTCCTTCTCCAACTGGTCTTTCCAACGGAGTGGAGGTCTTCCTCTTCCTCTGCTTCCTTCGGCGAGTACTGCGTCGAATACTATCAGAGCTAGAGTGTTTTCGTCCATTCGGACACATGACCTAGTCAGTGTAGCCGCTGTCTTTTAATTCGCTGAATCGTCATATACTACGTGATCAAATTGAAAGGTGAATTTTGTCCATTTCATATCCCTCAAAGAAATCCCTTCCCGCTGCAATACACTTATGCCAATGAATTTTCCAGCCATCATAGTAGCACTTGGAAAAATCATCCGTCGTGATGGCCATCAGAGTCTTCTCCGATTCAGCTTTTATATCCTATATATTTGACTCAAAATTGCTTCTCCGGAGCGGTCGTTTGGGTTTGCTGAGTAGGCGGGAGTCCAACGGAGCTAAATCAGTAAAAATCGAAGAGTTCACTTTTAGAGCCTCACAAAGCGACGCGTATCTCAAATAGTAATGGTTATTTTGAAATTTAGCATAGATATCACTAACAGTACTATCAAATCACAGAAAAAAAAATTACCGATTCGAAAAACACGCGAAGTATGATCTTCTTTCAATTTGATCACAGTAGTATCCCATACAGCTCATCGTTCCATCGAATGTGATATTCGCCCTGGCCAACGCGCAAAGGACCATAAATCTTTCGCATAAAATTTCTCTAGAAAACTCGTAACGTTGACTCATCAGATGCTGTCATCGTCCATGCCTCTGCACCTATAGCAGGTCGGGAATAATGAGTGATTTATAGAGTTTGGTTTTTGTTCATCGAGAGAGGACTTTACTTCTCAATTGCCTACTCATTCCGAAGCAGCAACTGTTGGCAAGAGTAATTCTGCGTTGGATATCCAGGCTGACATTGTTGGTGGTGTTGATACCGGTTCCAAGATAGGTTCAATATCATCGGCGTATGCCAGCAGCTGTACACTCTTATAAAAGATTGTACCTGCTCGATTAAGTTCTTCAGCTCGAACTATTTTCTCCAGTACCAGGTTGAAGAAGACGCACGATAGGGAGTCGCCTTGTCTGAAACCTCGTTTGGTATCGAACGGCTCGGAGAGGTCCTTCTCGTTCCTGACGGAGCTTTTGGTGTAACTCGACGACAGTTTACATAGCCGTATTGGTTTTGCGGGGATACCAAATTTAGACATCGCTGCATAAAACTAACACTTTTCGTTATGTCAAAAGCAGCTTTAAAATCGACGAAGAGGTGGTGAGTGACGACTCTCTTTTCACGTGTCTTTTCCAAGATTTGGCGATGATGCATGCTCCTTATCAGTTCTTCGCCGCCGTGTTTGATTTTTATCCGGCCAAGGACTGTCAACTCGGCAGAATTCTGCGGCTACAACAACAACAACAACAACAGTAGCTTGGCCTGCAATCCATCGGCCCCGCCACTTTGTTGTTCTTCAGATGGGTAATTGCTATTCAAACTTCTTCCTGCTCGTCGTCGTACCAGCTGTTCTTTCGCATTTTCCGAAAACCAAATGCTTCGGTTGCAGCTGTACGTAAGGAGCTTGAAATGCCGTGTCACAGGACCTCGGAGCGTACGCACATCAAAAACACTGAAGACGTGTCTTCCGTCTATCACAACATGATCGATCTGGTTGGTGGTTTTTCGATCTGGAGACAGCTAGGTAGCTTAATGAATTTTCTTATACTGGAATCTAGTGGAATCTAGTTCGGGCCACGGCGAAGTCGATCAGCCTCATCCTATTTGTGAATGTTTCAACGTGGAGGCTGAATTTATCAATCATAGTGCCAAAGATACCTTCATTGGCCATCCTGGCCTTAAAGTCGCCAAGCACAATTTTGATATCGTGGTGGGGGCAGCTCTCATTGGTGGGAATCTCTCATCCGAGGCTGGTTGTTATTTTTCATTGGGTTCTTTTTTTACGTGGCGGGTCTCAATCACAGCGCACAACCCTGCGGAGGGGATGTTTCGTCTTCTCACTTTAGCTCGCCTTCAAACGGATGTTCTTAGGCTACCCAGAGGATACTTGGTTAAAGACCGGAAGTCGTGAGCTGCTTCATATATCGCAAGAAATAAAACTGACAAAAAAATTTAGCCCTAAACATATTGAATCGTGCTAAATCGAATAATATAAAAAATATTCGCAATGCGAAAAAAGTGTTAAAGTGGAGTTATTTTAATTTCAATTCAACTTAGTCGAGTTGTAAGCCGTCATAGGCGTTTAAATACATTAACATTTAATATCTTTGTTACAAACTCAGACTCAAGTGAGATAATCCGTTGACAGTAGGTGCGTTTGTTATAGATAATTTAAATCCTGACATTATTAATTGGGTTTTGAATCAGGAGAAAAAATATTGCCAAATAAATAAGTATTTCATTATCAAATTAAAATATTCTGAAATGAAACCAATGCTTATGATATGCACTAACCTGATTTGAGTAAGACCGAGTTCATCGTGACGTCGAAATTTTGTGAAATTTTATTAAGAAGAGTTATATAATATATACGGACAGCTCTTTTTGGCCCATCTGCAATATACATTTCCGCCTAGCTATTACTAATTCAGACAAATTTATTGATACAATAGAATCATATAATTAGTTGGAATATTTTTTAATGTGAGTAAAAGTTTACTATTTGAGTAGTATATAATATAAATTTTACTTTTAAATATAAATTATACTTTTATATATAAACATAAAAACAAATACAGATATGTACATTGAAGTTAAAATAATATAAATATATGTATGTATGTATCTACATGGAGAATATTCAGACATTTGTCATGGAAATGTGTATATGAGAATATAAATATGTACAAGGTCTGTCGCAAAAGAAACAGAACTTTTTAAATATAACTGTTTCTGGTGGCGCCACCTATTGGTGGGTATATGAAATAAAAAGTTTGATCTCTTGTTGACATTTCGCAAAAATTTTAAGACAATTGGATAACTACAATCGATGTTATCGATCAAAAAGTGACAGCAGCTTTTGGTCATCGGTCGTAAAATGCAAAGAGCAAATATTAAATTTTGTTTTAAACTTGGGAGAACGTTTACTAAAACATTTCAAATGATGAAAAAAGTTTATGGTGATCAGTGCCTATCGCGCAGTAATGTGCATGAGTGGTTTAAGCGTTTTCAAGAAGGTCGTGAGGACCTCTGTGACAATCAGAAGTCAGTCGTCTTCAGAAGTCAAAAATAAAGACAATGCTGATTTGTTTTTACGATTCCGAGGGTATTGTACACCGAGAGTTCGTCCCACCTGGTCAAACGATTAATGCTGTGTTTTACCTTGGTGTTATGAAGCGTCTTTTGTCACGCATTCGTCGTGCTCGACCACAATACCGTGAGACAGGGCGCCTGTTGCACGATAATGCGCCGTGTCATCGGTCGACGCTTGACACTGATTTTTTGACAAAAAACTCCGTATTAACCATTAATCACTCACCCTACTCACCTGAACTGGCACCCTGTGATTTTTACCTATTTGGAAAACTTCATTTGCCCATGAAAGCACACTGGTTTCAGGACATTTAAGCTATCCAAAAGGCGACGACAGATATTCTCAAGAGCATTCCGAAAAATTACCTTAAAACACTCATTTGAAATGCTAATTGACCGGGCTAAACGCTGTATCGAAGCACAAGGAAACTACTTTGAATAAAAAAATATAACTTTTGAAAAATATTAATTTTTTGTTGTTTTTTTAACAGTCCTGTTTATTTTGCGACAGACCTTGTAGTCCACGTAAATGTCTATTGTATGGTTAAAAATATATGCACACAACTGAAACATATGTATGTATGTATAGGTTATTTTCTAATCAAGTGCCTTAACTTGAACTTGAATATTTATGATTTAAATGGCCAACGGCGACGTTCTGCGTTTTCCTTCTCTTTATCGACCTTCCAATGGTTTGGGTCCATCAGATACTCGCTTTAGTGAAATATATAGTGTTATATATGTAATTTTTACATATTCATTTTATGCTTGGACTTAATGGACTTACCGCTTGCGAGACAATTCCGTTAGAAGTTGTGCCTTTAGATCCGCCAATTTGCCACCATCTCCGCCATATTCCTCTGGCAATATGCTACGAGGCACATGCTCGTACAGACTGTCCAAGCTTTCGGTATGGAAATGAATCTTTTGGGATGATAATTATTATGGTTATAGCTACATTTTAAAAGGGAGCTAATTTCAATTTCAGTAATTTACCAATTTGAAGACTTCACGACTGATAAACGGTTTCATGATGCTCACTACTTTATCCAAGTAGGATGGACAGTTGATAATATGTATAGCTTTTAAGTGCACGGGTAGTGCCTCTTGTAGGAACGCCATGTAAATACGCAGTGTGCTGAAGGTCATCTTACTTAGATGTTTCAATGTGTAGCCGTTCATGTCGAATATTTGCACTTCACCGCTGGCAAATGTTTCTAAATTACCCTCGATGGAAACACCACCATCATACGTATTGAATCGACAATCAGAGACCATGAAAAATGCTTTAGTATCGGCGTTGTGATTGACCTACCATAATACAAATATACAAAAAATCAAAATATTCTTTAGAATAGGTAATATTGCTTAACTAACCTTTCCGGGATCCATATCAACCATGCGATAACAGCTCACTTTGTAGCCCTCTGACGTAAGTCCAGGAAGTGGCACCAAATCTCTGTCAAATAAACAAAAAAACATGGAAAGTGAGAGCATATAAATATAGTATGAAGCAAGAACGGCACATTCGTATCGCTACATATTTTTATACTCTGAACAGGGCATATAAAGATAGCTACGATGTTTTTAACTCCAATAAGGAAACGTCTGAGACCCTATAATATATATACAAATGTATATCAATGATAAACATGGCGAGCTAAGCCGATTGAGCCAAGCCTGTCGGTATAAAATTTTCTCACCAAGAAGTTTGGAACCGCAGATATCGGACCACTATACATTACAGCTGCCATACAAACTGAACGTTCGGAAGTATGGATAGCTTTTTCATTTGACTGCATGTCTTCATGAAATCTAGCTTCAATTATTGCATAATATAGTGTTGCAATGGGCGAATAATTTGTTCTATTCGGATCACTGTAGCATATCAACGCGATACAAACTGAACGATCGGA
Source organism: Bactrocera tryoni (assembly GCF_016617805.1). Taxonomy (NCBI): domain Eukaryota; kingdom Metazoa; phylum Arthropoda; class Insecta; order Diptera; family Tephritidae; genus Bactrocera; species Bactrocera tryoni. The sequence goes on along the minus strand of NC_052502.1, from coordinate 62,815,954 downwards.
GTCAAGTGCTTGTGAGGAAAGCTTTTTCATTTGACGAGATATCTTCAAGAAATTTGGCATGGGTTAGTGTCCAAGGCAAGACAAGAATGGCAAAGCTTTGTTTATAATTACTATGAAAGTTTGATATATCGTTTCGTTTATGATGTGTCAAAATTTTGTTTCTATTATCCATCATATGTAGTATGTATTAATGGTACTAACGCATAGTCGAATGTTTGCTTGCTATCCGCATCGGTTGGGTCACGTTCGAGGAAAATGTGTGGGTGTTTATTCCGCAAACTGTAGTTAATTTGTATAAGCTTTTTGGTGCCTTTTAAGTCACCATACATGCATCTATAGAAGCGTTTCAAAAGTATGCGATCTGAAAATAGTTAAAATATTTTGACAATTTAAAATCAGTTTCTTCCTTTAAATCAAGTTAGATGTCTTTTATAAATACAATAACCCCAAGTTTCATAAAAACTTTTGTTTCATATTGTCTCTGGCAGAAAAATATCTTAGTTTATGTCGTGATAAATGAAAGAAAGATTTTAGCAATTAATAATTTTAACGGTATATTGGTTTGTTTCGAGTTGGATTTTAAAAATCGTAAAGATTATTTATTTAAAATTTATTCTTATTTGTTTATTTCAATACTCAATCAAAATTTCTGAAAAAATAGTGCTCTCAGATAACCCATTGAGGAAGTTGCAAAACAAAATCTGCTATGTGTGTTATGATGTTCGGCTACAACGGAACTGAGAACCCTACTTAATATAAGAATTCTGGTTATAGATTTGATCATTTTTGTTTTTCGCGCCTATACATATAAAGTCGGTGTATGTGAAACTTGGAAATTGTTCTGGAATCTGAACCAAAAATACCACGTCTCATCAACTGTGAACTTTTAATGATTTACAAGGTGGTTCCAAAGTAAACAGGACTTTTTGAATCTAGTGCCCCCTGGTGGCGCCAACTATATATCGACTGGTGCGTTAGAATCGGTTATCTTTATTGATTGTCCAGTGAGAATTTCATGACATTTCATTGATTGGAAGTGAAGTTATTGCGTTTTAAGTGTCAGTATGTTTGTGTTATCGGTGCGAAAATGAGCTTGGAACAAAGAGCCAACATTAAATTTTGTTTTAAAGATGAAACAAGTTTATGGTGATGATTGCCTATTCCGTAGCAGAGTGCACGAGTAGTTTCAATGTTTTTAAAGTGGTCGTGAGGACATAAATGACTATCAACGTGTAGGCCAATCAAAATCCGTGATCACCGAAAACTCCATCGAAACTGTGCGTGAATTCATCAAAAATCAGCCGAAATCATCATTGAAATTCATGGAAATTTGGGCTTACGAAAGGTGTGTGCACGGTTTGTTTCGCACAAATTGACTGACGACCAATTGCTCAGAAACCAACATTCGAAGGACCATTAACCACTCCCCGTATTCACTTGACATGGCACCGTGCGACTTCTTCCTTTTCGGAAAAATGCATTTGCCCATGAAAGGAGAGCGTTATGCAGATGTGGAGGCCATTCAAAAGGCTTGCACCGGCGAACTGGCGGCCATACCGACCAACCAGCTAAAACACTCGTTCGACATACTTTTGGACCGTGCAAAAAGCTGTATTGAAGTAGAAGGAGAGTATTTTGAATAAAATAAAGTGATTTTGCCGAAAAACCCACTAGTTTTGTTTTTTTAAAGTGCTGTTTACTTTGGAACCTACCTTGTAATTAGATACTTAAACCTATCAAAAAATAAAGCATTGTTTTTGTTATCGCCAAATTTATTCATTAAATTATGTGTGCGGAATAAAATTTCTGGTGCCGAAACGTTGAGAATGTTGGAAAAGGCATTAAGTAATAATTGTTTGTCGCGTTTTTGATTGGTACAAATTATTCAAAGAGGGTCGCGAACGCGTTTACGACGAACTACGTCCAGGACGGCCACCAACATCAACTGATGATCAACACGCCAATAAAATAAAAGAATTGGAGATCTTACTGGGTATAGCAAGTTTGCCACTATGTTTGTAACACCCAAAAGCAAACGTCGGAGAACCATTAAATTATATATTTAATTGATCAATGTGCAGAGCTGAGTCTATTTACCCACGTTCATCTGTCTATTCGTACGTACAGACGCGAACTAGTATCTGAGTTTCTCAGATATCGGTCTTTTTTTGCACACGTCCTGTTCTCATCAAGAAGCACTCATTTTTTTATGCAGGGTATTGTAGCTTCGGTGCAATCGAAGTTAGCGTTTTTTCTTTACTTTACGCCCATATGTAGATTGATCGTTTTATTATTTTCAAAACCAAAATAAAATATGCTCATAATATTTACTTTGACTTAGGCACCTTATACGGCTTAACTGTGAATGATAAGTCAAAATAATATAGTAATTACTTTGTTAGAACACGTAACGGTAGTTAACAGTTAATTTCAAATATGGAACGTTCTATAGTAAACGTAATGATGCTATTACGATTGACGGATATGCGTAAGAATTTTGTTATTCAGTTCGAATATCGAGAATACTTAAATCACTTCCACTTTTTAACAAAATTTCTGAAAACAATTCTGTGAATTTATGGAATTCGCTTTCAGGTATGCGTTAGCAATTACAATTTATATAACTTTAATAAAATAAGTATATCTGTTAATGGGTGTACATTAATTAGCTCTGCAGTAAGCCTCAGCACTCACCAATTTCCTTAGGCAATTTTGGATTTTGTTGAAACCACTCATACAATTCATCAATTTCAGCTTCTTCTGCCGCGTCAAATTTCATTTTGTTTGTTAATAACTTATTTTCAAACTTTAAAAATTAATATTTTCTTTAGTTAAGACGAATTGCTTAATTCTTATACTTTACATATACAGTTAACATTTACTTATATCAAAAATCCTTGATTTTGTAACTTTCAGTTCCGCGTAAATATTTTCACTTTCGTTCGCTGTATTGGAGAGCTGTGAAGTCAGTCTCCTACTGAGCTGGATTGCACAAGCTGCAAATTATTATTATTATTCGTTTGCGTTTATTTTCTATTTATCTTTTCGCTACTCGCTACTGACTTATAGTCGCCTGTATATGATTATAAATAAACGTGTGCAATTTCCATGTACCTACGCCGCCTTTCCGTTTTGTGCTTGTTTGTTGCGTTCCATGGTACCATTGTGGAATCACTGCTTTGCGCTTTAAGAAAAAAATGCTTGCGTTGTTCAGCTTGAGTTGCTGCGCGCGTAAAATTCGGTGCAATGGCCGTTATACTGCGCCAGTATTTCCTAAACTTTTGAGCTATAGCTTTTTTATGGTACATACTATATTATACGGTATAAATTCCTAAATAGTTTTAAGATTTTAGCAAAAAAAAAGTAAATTAGGTGTCTTAGAACATACGTTATTTTACCATTCGTTATTTCATATTATCCTAATTTCACTCAAGTAGATATATATAGATTGTTCAAAATAGATTTATGTAGTGTCCCCCAGATAAATTTTCAGAGATATTTTTAAGAGTTATGCTCAATCATGATAATTTAGAATTTCGACGTATGTATGTATGACATAGCTACCATTGCTAGTCGCAAACTATCGTTTTGAATCTCTACCAGAATTCTCTCTCATTATATTCAAAATCCTGTTCGACAGCATAGAATAATACTATATATGTACATATATGTAATTATTATTCCACCAAAATAATAAGATAATAAAATATGTATGTATGTATATATAGAATATACGTATATTTCACACTAAAAGCAGGATATTCTTCTGGTGAGGCTTCTCTAGTTTTTTATGTCTCTTGTTCTTTTGGATTTTACTAATCGGTTTTTGAGATATCGTTCCGAAATTTCGCACACATCATTCTCTTCCAAGAAGCTACTCATTTGTCTAAGCCGTCGACGCCGCACCACTAAAGCACATACAAAGCTGTCATACGTACTGATCGATTAAAATCAAGTCCATGTGTGGAAAACTTTTTTATTTGACAAGGTATCTTTACGAAATTTGGCATGCATTTTGTTCAAGATACACTTGTGCTCACATAATTAAGTCACGCCAGTAACAGAACGAAAGTTTATTCTAAGCAACTTCTATGGTACAGGAATGAAACTTAATTTTACAAAAAATGGAAGAAATTTTAATTCAGTTCAAAACAAAATACTTATTTTTTATTTAACTTCTAAAATAGTAAAAATATTGGGTTCATTCGCTTAGCACATCCAAGTTGTTGTGCTCATATAATTAAGTCACCTAAAGAAAAATGTAGTTATTCGAAGTATACGGCATTTTTTTGCAGTTTTACCTTACCTAAGACTAATACTTAGTTGGATATCCTTTATTACGTAGCACTTCAGTACATCGCTTAGGCATTGTTTGGACCAAAGTAGCACATTGAGCGGGACTTATTTTGTACCACTCTGCCTGTATTATTTCCCATAAAGAATCTTTGTTGCGAGGTTTTCGTGCAGCTACGGCTCTTTTTATAATCCCCCATAGGTTTTCTATGGGGTTTAGGTCCGGAATTTGAGCTGGCCAATCCAGAATTTTAATATTTCGACTACGTATCCATGTTTTAACGACCCGCGAGCAGTGTTTGGGGTCGTTATCGTGCTGGAAAATCCAAGCTAACGGTAAATTGTCCACATAGTCACCGTCTAAATTGTTCTCCAGTATTCCTTTGTACATTTCACCTGTCATTTTCCCGTCTATTTTAACCATCACCGATGAACCACCATGTTTCACGGTTTTTTTAGTATACTTGGGATTGAGTTCTTGCAAAGGGGGTCGTCTTACATATGGTTTCCCATCATTACCAAATACATTAAATTTGGATTCGTCACTCCAAACCACCAAATTCCAAAATTTAGAGTCCTTCCAGAGATGGTCTTTAGCAAACGCTTTTCGCTTTTCAATATTTCTTTTTGAAACGTTAGGTTTTCGTCTTGCTAAACGGCCATTCAATGAATTTTCTTGTAGACGTCTTCGTACAGTTTGCGCAGATATTTCTACACCGTGGTATTCCTCTCATTCCCATATGAGCCTTCTTTCGCTTGAAGTTGTGCTTTTATTCTTGCCCATGACGACGATGACTACAAATTTTGTTAAAAATAACTTAATTTAGTAAAAAAGAACAATATTGATGTAAATTGTGGCGAAAAAATTTTAATTTACCCGTTTCAAACAGAATGACTTAATTATGTGAGCACACTTTTATTGACAAGAAATGGAAAGTTGACTAATGCCCGGTTTCACAGTCCATACTTAAGTTGTGCCTAAATAAAATCTTAGCGAAGTATTGTTGCAAACTGAGTAGTCGTTTGCGTTTCACAGTCAATGCATAATTTCTATAAAATTTTATTATGATATATGGCAACGTTATGGGCAACATATGTTTTACAAATGTCATTCATAAAAATATGTTTGAAATATTTAAATTATAACAGACAATACATAAATTTGCGAGGAAAATTATATCAAAAATTGATGAAAACAACAAAAGAACCCCAAATTTCATCACTAGCGAGTCGGAGCACCTATGGGAACTGAAGGAAAAGTATAAGCTGTTATTGAGTGCAAACGAACCTTGCCCTACGCTACAAAAGATGTCGCTGAAAATTCAAAGCAAATTCAAAACAAAAATCAGCTGTTATTTAAGCATTGCTTAAGCCTCCCATTTCAGTGCTTAAGCATAACTTAAGTATGAACTGTAAAACACTATTTTCCTGTTTTATCTTAAGTACAACATAAGTATGGACTGTGAAACCGGGCATAAAACTCTCCCAAACGAAAATACTTGAATGCGATGTAAATCGGTGGCGTTCTTAGAATAACGGAACTTTTTGCTCACGAAATATTAGGAATGTTGCATAAAGAAATATACCTTGTTTTTTTACATGTTGTAAAAAAGTACTGAATGACTTAATTATATGAGCACAAGTGTAACTGTAAAATATACGAAGTAATTATTCAGAACGTATCAATATAGCATATTGCAGACATACAAACAGGTCGACCAAAATCAAATTATTGTAAGAAAACTTGAACCTGTGAAGGGTATTATAGCTTCGGTGCGGCTGACGTTAATGACCTAAATTAAATGCTTTTTTGACGGTTTTTAAGAAAATGTTTGAATTGGCTTGAAAATTAATGGGTTATTAAGGAAAATACGCCATTTGTTTGGTTGCAGACTATAGTAGTTTTGTTCACCTAACGGTTGTACGTATCACCGAAACCTAGTCGAGATAGATATAGGGTTATATATACATATATATATATATGATCAGGATGCCGAGAGAAGTTGAAATCCGGTTGACTGTCTGTCTGTCCGTTTGTCCTTCCGTGCAAACTGTAACTTGAGTAAAAATTGAGATAACTCGATGAAACTTGGTAAGTGTGTTTTTAGTACAAAAAAGTTCGAGTTCGTAGATGGGCATAATCGGACCACTGCCACGCCCACAAATCGCCATTAACCGAAAACACATAAAGTGCAATAAAAAAGCACTAAATTACGATATAAAGCTGTAATTTGGTAGAGAGGATCATAGATGCAAGGGCACCTGTGGGAAATTTTTGGAAAAAGTGGTAGTGACACCGCCCTCTAACAAGTTTAATGTACATACATATCTCCTAAACCACTTAAGGTGCAACAACCAAATCGGAGGATGACCTCGCTCACTTTCCATATAACGCTACTGTTAAAAACTACTAAAAACGCGATAAATCAATAACTTAATACGCCAGAGACATTAATTTTTACCATTAATTGGAAAAGCTTTACAGGAGCCGGTGTGAAAATTTGGTGATGGGCGTGGCACCGCACTCTTTTTGGTGAAATCCCAGATCTCGAGACCCATCCAACTGATTTCGACATTATTTTGTCACATTGTGAAAATGGACGAAATCGGACAACAACAACGCCTACTTTCCATATAGCACAATTTTAAGCTCCACTTGTTTCGTTGTTTTTCCACTACACAAATCAAGAAGCAATTAATATAACGGAATAAAACTTTGCACAAATAATGTCTTTAGTGTGTGCCACCTTATGACCAAAAATTGTTCAAATCCAATAGAACCCCTAGTTGACTTATAGCTAACTTCTGATCGAAAATGTCGGTAAATGTGTGATATATATAACTGAAATTAAGGGATAATCCTTATCTGTATGTCAAAAATGGGTTGAACTGGATAAATAGTTCTCTTAGCCCCCATATACTTAATATAAAGATTTTCGAAATTCGGTGTGACATTGTGCCGCATATATCGGCCAATATGTGAGTTATCCCAATAAAAATAAGAAAGCGTGTTTTATTCATAACAGTGTGTCTTTGTGCCTAAAATAGATAAATTTTAGCGAAAACTTGTCATAGCCGCTATATAACTAATAGCAAGATTTTCGAACATCCAGCTGACTTTATTCTATATGATTAGTTTTCACCTTAAAGTATTTCTCTGGCTATGATTCTTGCAAGTTGCAAGAGTATAAAATGTTTGGTAGCACCCGAACTTAGCCCTTCCTTACTTGTTTAATATTATATAATTTAGCTGATGCGAACTGAAATATATTAATAAAGCTAACCTCCCTTCTTTATTTTATTTATTCGTTTGATTTTAAACACATGCTTTTCATTTATGCAATAGATTCTGAGCATATTCTTTTTTTATAAGGTATAATTTTTAATACACATAAGTAAACTATCCACACCGTACACGTAATTTATATATATATATATATATATATATATATATAGATATATACATTGGTTATATTTGTACATACAACAGTAAAAAAAGTCCTTATACAATTTACTCTGCATACTCCCATATAAATTTACCTAAGCATTTCATTTTTTACAACATATCACATCAAATGGCTATAAATCGGAAAACACTCTCCAAAGAGTTTTAGATAATAATGATTCTGTGGATTTGAAAATTTTCAAAACAAATACCAACGTCGCGAATTCTGTGCTGGATCCATTTTCCAATGCCTTTCATCCATTAGGTAATCTCTGCAAGACGATTAACAAATAAATAGTGAATTGACGTTTGAAGCTTATTAATAATTTACAGCTTGCCTTTTAACTTTTAATTTATCTGTCCATATTTTCTTCAGATCCGTTATATCACCGGCATTGCCGCCATATTCGTTCGGTAACATATGACGCGGAACTTTCTCATACAAACTGTCCATGCCTTCAGTGTGAAAATGGATCTGTTGGTTAAAGCATTTTAATACAAGAGTTTATATAGTTTATATATAAAAATTTAAAAAGACGTGCAGACTGCCTCTTCGCAGGACCCAGTTTCGGATCAACATAAGAGAGAAATTGTGTCTATTAGTGGTTATTCTAAGCAGAAATTTTAAGCCACTAAGTGTGTTTCTCTTAAGAAAAAAATTCTTCCAAAAACATCAGTGGTTTGGAAACGTTTTGAAAATAAAATAACCTTCGTTGAAATCAAGGTTCATACCATAAAAAGGAAAATTTGGTTAATATTCTATAAAAAATGTTAATCGACAATATCATGGAATACAAAAATTTAATTTCCACACCTGAAACATATTGTTGAAAAATATGAACACAGTGCGAAGACAATATTTTGGAAGAATATTGACCCATATTTTTTGAATGGGAAATTGTTTGCCAAAAATTACATACATATAAGCTGAATCGGAAAAATATTTTGTGTGATTTCTTGTAAAGAGGGCGCCACGGCTATTGTTAAATATTTAAATAGAACGAAATGAGGGCATGCGGTTTTTGTGTTTTTAAGCAGTTAAGGGGTTATATATAGTTAGAATTTTCAAAAAATTTATGTTTTTATTTTTTTTTTAATGCAAATATTTAAGAATACGCGCAGAAAATTTCATATCGTTCTGGTGAATATTTTCGAAGTTACATGCAAATTTGAAAAGGCGTTCCAGAGCGCTTGGAAGTGCATACCAAACTTTAAACCCATTTTTCTCAAAATAGTGTTTTCAAAGTTGGTGACCAACATTACTCAGAAATGGCTAAACCGTTTAGTCTCAAATTTTAACACGCGCTTCTTAAATATAATTTTTAGTAATTAATCGAAGACTTTTTCTCACCGATATATATTTTTTGGTCAAAAATGAATTTTTTTTAGAAACCGCCATTTTGTCAAAAAAAAAAAGATTATTTACTAGATTTAACATTATTTTAAGGAAATCTTTTTGGCTTTTTAATTTCAGGGAATCCAGTTCAGAGATATAGTGTCATCGTAAAACGTTTTTTTTGAGAGGAGCTCCCGAAGCTACTAAGTCTTAAAATATAGTTGAAAGATATAATATGTGTACACATTTTTGAATTTTTCTGAATTTTCGCACTGTGGTATGTAATGGTCATACGAAATATTCTCACAGACTTTAGTTGGCATAGTTTTGTATATATTTATGTAACTTATTATAGAGGGCGGGTTCATAACAAATTTTGAAAACATTTCCAAACTACAAATGTTCTTGGTGTTACAAATAAAAATTAGAAAATCCTATTTAGTCGGATACTGCAAATATTATAATAATTACCATTTTAAAGACATCCTCGTGAATAAAAGGCTTTACAATAGACACCATTTTGTTTAAAAATGGCGGACAATTTATGATATGCATTGCGCGTAAACGTACTGGATACGCCTCTTGAAGAAAATTCATATACATACGCAATGTCGTAAAGGAAATGCGTGCCATGTGCGATAAAGTGTAATCACCTATATCACATATCTGTACTTCACCATTTGATATTGAATCATCTTGCAGCGAGTCATCTTCGATTTCACTTGTTTCCTCCGTCTGACTGTCATCTTTCGATTTCTCTGTCTTTTGTGTTTGCGGTTTGTCGATGTCGAGCTCAGAATAACGACAGTCAGCTAGCATAAAAAAGGCTTTGCACTCGATGACGCTATTTAACTAAAATTAAATTAGTTCGAATTAAAGTAATATTCGAAGTATAAATCTACATTTTTGATACCTTTTTCGGATCTATATCTGATAGCCTAAATAATAATAACTTATAACCTTCTGGTGTCAGACCCGGTAGTGGTACCATTTCTCTGTAAAGAGCAGGGAATATACATACTATGTAGTTAATTTTTTAACAAATAATTAAAGAAAGAAAACGATTTTTATTACTAAAGCGAGAATGTCGGATTTCAAAGATTTGCAAGAATTAAATTATTAGAGAAAACATATTAAATATTCTACCACTGGAGTTGTTATCTAACCTCATGTCCCTAAAACTAAGAAAAGGTGAATTTAAGCCATTTATCACTTGATAAGGTCAGAAGGATATTCACTTGAAGTCAAATCATTAGTAGCAAATAACAAGCATATAATGGTACCCTATTCTGTTCCCATTCTACTGAAACTGAAGTATTTTTGCAAGTTCAACATTCTTAGGGTTTCTGATGATGATTCTGCTACGGACTGCCACTCAAACTAGCACTCGTAAACCCGGGTGTAGGGCCAATAAGTTCAAGGCTATACACGTTGACCTGCTGCTCTCCATATTCGATGCTCATTTTATCCATTTATCAAATTGTGTCACTCCAAATGCTACTATGAATTACCATTTTGTGAATTAGGTATCTTATAAAAAAACTAAAAACATTTATGCCGAATTGCCAGTTGAGCACTTAATGAAAGACCCTTAATTGTAAACTTAATTTTGTACGAACGGTTCAATATGTACTTAGTCCCTTGGCTGAATGCCTATCTCTACGGTTAAACTTCTACGTTGATGGCGACCGAGTTTAACGAGTTTCAATGTATTCGCTTTTCAGCTTTGCAGAACTATGCCCAAGTGTCTCGAAAATGGCAGAGGATACTATGTTGTTAATTACTTATTGGGCCTCGTCATTCATTGGGCAAAAATTTACTTACACTACATCTCGTATGGCTTTGACAGCTTCATCGTCGGGATCACGGTGAAGAAATATATGTTGGTTCTTATTTCGTATTGAAAAATTTAATTCAATAATTTTTTTGGTTTCCTCCACATTGTTGTACATGCATTTAAGAAAGCGCCGTAAGAGAATGCGATCTGTAATTTAATAAAAAATATTGTAAATACATGTCTTAAAGCTGTTAACTAGTAAATAAAGATAGATCTAAAGCTTATATTTGCGTTCCATTAAATTGAAAGCGAAAAAGTACACAGTTGCTGGCTTAAATTATTTTCGCTTGGTTGAACCCATCGCTCAGTTATAGAAATGAAATAAACAAATACACTTCTCTATATAATACTAAGAAATGTTCCCTGGGCTTCTTTAAAGTGCCTTTCAAACAATCACCAATCATATGGCATAAAGTGAGCCGGATGTTGGAAAAATCTGATATTAATTATATGGGGGTGGGTTAAGTTTTCGTCCAATTTTATTTATATTAGTTATGACTGATATGAATAAAACACGCTCTCTCATTTTCATTGAAATAGTTCCCCCCCCGGAAGTTGAAAATCTTATTTTAGGCAAAAGGGGGCTCAGGAGGGTATTGACCCTATTCAATCCATTTTTGTTACACATAGGCACAATTTCACCAAAAAGTGGACGGTGCCACGTCCATCGCCCAAATTTCAAACCGGCTCCCATAAATTCTTCTCTCACCATCTCGGGTGTAATATGTATTTAATGTCTCTGGCGTATTTAGTTATTGAGTCGGTAGAAATTTTTATAATATTTCAGCTGGGTAAATTTGGTTGTTGTAGCTTTAGTGGTTTAGGAGGTATGTACATTAAACTTATTAGAGGCAGGGCCACGCTCACTTTTTCAAAAGTTATTGCCCACAGTTGCATCTTTCTTTAAAAGTATTGTGGGCGTGGCAGTGGTCCGATTATGCCAATGTACGGACAGTAATTTTTATGCTATGGAACGCGCGTATCAAATTCCATCTCAATTTTTACTCATCTTACGGCTTGCACGGGCGGAAGGACGGTTTTCAACTTTTCTCGTAATCGTCAGCATTTATATCTTTATATTTATAAATCATCTGACCGTGTGTTTGTAATTGAACTGCTCCTAAACGGCTGGACCGATTTTGATGAAATTTTGTGTGTGTGTTTAAGGTGATTCGAGGATGGTTTAGATTCACAATTTGGTCCACTGGAAAATGTTTTTTTAAATTAATTTTTCATTTGTAATTAATTGCTAATTTTGGAATGTTTTACATTGGATCCGATAGATTGCGCTATCAACGCAGTATCCAATATTCAAACCTTAAATTGGCGTAAACGTGCAATAAACAAAACGATGCCAAAGTAAAAGGCGACATCTGTAGACAAGTTTTCATAATGTGAACAGAGTTGTTCGTTCTTAAGTAATAAATTGGGTGATTCAATCTATATATATAAAAGAAAGTTGTGTTAGTTACACCATTTATAACTGAAGAACGGCTAAACCGATTTGGCTGAAAATTGGTGGAGAAGTTGCCTAGAACCAGGGCAAGGACATAGGATACCTTCTATCTCTTTATGTCAAAATTTAATACAACTCATATATACAAAAATTATATTTAAATCATAAGCATTTGTTCAAAATTTATGTTTGTAGGAATCATTTGAATACATGCGTACAACTTTAAACAGATTCTTCCTTAAAAATAAAACTATTGCTAAGTATTTGGAATAGTAGAAAAGAACCACAACCAAATACGCAGTAAAATAGATTATAACTGGCTCAGTAATCAGACGTTGGGTTTGTATTATCCCACATGTATGCCAAACGACTGATATTATAACCTTTCCAGCTGACTTTTTCGTCTTTTCACGCCTGAGAACCGGTTCATCATGTGCAGTCCACTAGAATGACAGTCGATTGGACTTCAGTGGGAAATGATGGAGTTATGTTTCTATTGTCACACACCAACACAAAAGTTCGGTAAAGTGCACTCAAGCACTTCTCAGAATCAGTTATTCGTTGTTTTTGTTGGACTATGAACTTGCGAGGCAACCACTTTGCACAGAGCTTTCGCCTCTTTAAGCTTAGCAAATATCTTTTCATCGGTGGATTTCCCTGAGCCCAAATTCAACAGTATTTTCCCACAAAAAGGAATGTTTTATTAACACTCGAAATGCCTTATGATCCATTTTTTAAAAAGTAACACAAGTTGCTTTATAAAAACGTTATATCTCATTAACTAATAGTTATAAGCCAACTAATAGAAATCATATAGATGGTAATAGTAGCAATATCTATGTATCAGCCACAGTGAAGCGTGGACGGGTCCTCTGGTATATTTATATAACTCTATGTATATCTATCTCAATTAATTTTAGATTAGTCTATATTTTTGAATACAAAATTTCGTAAGAACATATTCAAAACCTAATTGCGTATCATATTTACTTGTTTGCTTACTCGTGCATTCCATCTAGAAATTGATAAAAAAAAATCGCTCGATTATACATAGCATACATATGTACCTACTCGATTATAATCATAACGACTTAATTTTTTGCATTTATAAAAGCTTCAGTACACTCTTGATTATATAAGATTTTCCTTACATACAAAATCATGCCTGTACATACATACATACATGTACATGCGTACAATTTAAAATTATTTCGCCGCTTGATGCCGCCGTTTTGCGGTTTGCACTCAAGTTTTGCAGTTATGCATTTATGTATGATTTGTTATGCTTGTTGTTTCCATATAACAACATACTGAAAGTTTTGTTTTTGTTATCAAAATTTGTTTTGCTCTTTATTATAATAGTTGCAATCGATCTACTTTTCGATAACATTTCTGAGGTACGAATTGTGATGTGCTTCAAAATCGTTCTCCGCCTCAGCGATTGTCACTTCATTATCATATAATGCTTTTCCAATGAATATTTTCTTGAGGTATTGAAGGGAGGAAAGCTCGCAAACGGCAATATCGGGAGAACGCATTGGATGCGGTAGTGATTCGCAGTAAATTCAAATGGTTTTGCCATCGTTTATCATTGAGTTGCGATACAATGCATTGCCTTAATGAAACACTTTCTTCTACTTCAAATCTGTTTTATAATGTTTTATAAAAGTCGCTGTTGATGGAGTTTCTCTTTCAGAACTAGAAGTAACTATGAGTAAAAGTTAACTAACATCTTTCCATGTTTCAGTTCATTTGCACCGATAAATCTCAACCGTACTTGCTATTAATCGATGTAGAAATTCCGGTTTTGAATTGATTGATATGTCTTACACGTTACTTAATATCTCTCAAGCTCACAAAAGCTTGGATTGGTCAAAATGTCTACATACATATGTACTATATATCTTACGACCTGTTATACTATATACATATGTATGTAGGTATACTTAGATATGTGCATTTAAATTATTTCATTATCATAATTTGTTTATAATTTGTTTTAAAACGGACGCAATATTGGTTTTTTACATTTCTTAACATTTGCATAACGATCTTTAATGTCCATTGCTTTATTTCCATATTTCATTCATATTTTTTTTTTACACACATACCAATTTCTTGCGGTAATTTTGGATTTTCTTTGAACCATTGTTCCAATTCATCCAATTTTTTATTCAGTTGCTGCCCAACCATATTTTATTTTACAAACACTCGCTATCGCTATCTTTATATTTACTATAGACTTGGATTGGATTTTTGATAGATGTGTACAGATTTACGCCGCGCTAAAAGCTTGCACGATCACCACTTTCTCGGCCGCTGTCACTTTTGCAACTGACCAGATAACGCTCGCATTTGAATTTACAGCTGATTTTTACGCTGATTCCCAACTACCGTTCAAATTCACGTTGCGGTTCGCTCAGCGGTGCGATTAAGCATACGATTGTATGTATATACATACATACATACATAGATTATATGTAGGTAAGGAGAAATCATATTCGCATTAAACCCCTTGGTATGAGTTACTTATACAGTCGCCGACCTTATTATTAACATCACATGTAAAGTATGTACAAATATCTACATATGTTAGTATATATATTAGAGTACTCTTTGTGAAACAGGAAATTCCCTAACAGATTATAAGCTTTATAATTTTGGATTATGTTTTTTTATTGAGTTAGAAAATGCAAAAGAAAAAAAACATCGGTCAACAAAAAAATATTTTTGTTCTGTTCTCATGCTTGAATTCTGATTCTAGACATTGCAAAACACTTAAATATTAATCTTTAGTTCTTTAAGTTTGCTTTGGGCTGATCTACATCGATAAGTATATTTGGGGTTTAATACGAGAGAGCTCATATGAGCATAAAAGAAATACAAAAAATATTCACTTTTAGACAGTAATTTATTGTTATTTTACATTTACATATATATTATTGTTTATCACACATCTTGAATAAAAACGACTCTTGTATCTAAAAAAAAAGTTTTCTAATCATAATTTATAGTGCAATTGTAGAAAAAATATAAAAATCATCGAAAAATTGCTCTAATTTCTACGAAAGCAAACTTTAACCGGAAAAAAATTTTTTCCTTATTTTTGTCATAGGAGAAACTAAAATTTAACATATAGATGTCAGACCCAAAAATCGTCTTGACCGGTGACATAAATTTACCCTAAAATAGTCAAACTCCAATCGTTAATATCTTTTAAACCGGCAGGTTTACGAAAAAATCGTAAGACACCCTTTTGTAGGGCATTTAATTTCATACAGAATCTATGAAGCGAAATAGTTTTTCAGGTAGCTGGAAGCGAGATATGAATTTTTCTATTCGATAATGAGAAAAAAAAAGAAAACCTTTAGACGCAGAACCTTTCCGTTACAATTAAGAGCTCATAATTAGAGAGAATTTTTTAGAGGTGTCTACCAAAACATTTGTATATATAAGTATATATAAGTATAAAAAAAGATTTCAAAAGATAGCTGCATGTAGATATTGACAAGTGAAAACAGCTTTTCTCAGCTTTTAACGTAAAACTACCAGTTATCGTCGCTGCTTCGCTTAATTAAAATATTATTTATTTTTTTAATTAATATATGTTTTTAAATTCATTATTTACGTTACAAATAAAGTAAATAAAACTACATTGGATCTTCAAGCAAAGAGTACTAGTTATGTTTATACCAGTGGCGTAGCTAGGGGGCGAGTGGAGCGAAGGGGGCCGTCGCCCCGGGCGCAACGTCTTGGGAGCGGCAAAACGATCTTCGCTGTTTTTTAATATTCAGAAAAATACTTCAACAACTCCAATTCGGGCAAAAATTCCTGCAAATTGTGTCAAAAGTGTACTAGGTATAGGGCGAAATGGGTTTTTTCTATAGCTTTTAATAAGATGTCTTGTAAATTGACTATCAATTTCCTCAAAAACCGTATTGTGAGAATTTTGGAACTTCAGAATTTGCGTGGCTTCTAGTTCCTAAATTTTATATCATTAATATCGAAGATATTTCGTAAAAATTCACTTTTGTTCGAACCATCTCATGAAACTTGTAGATAGGTAGATAAAGGGGGCGGTAGAACATCTTTGGCCCCGGGCGCCCGAAGTTGTAGCTACGCCACTGGTTTATACTCCTGCAAAAAATAAGGTGACATTTGAATTTAAACTGCGCGCGTCAAAGGATTTGGAGAATTATTTTTTTTTTTAGGTTAGTAGTACTGTCAGTCACATTTATGTCAAATTTCATGTCAAAATATTCATTAGTGTTTGAGAAACGTGTCGTTTTGTGAGCTGCTAAAAGTGAGTTTTTCGTTTTTTGCGATGTCGAAATTTGTTGCGCAAAGAATTTGCATTAAATTTTGTTTTCGGAATCAATTTTCTGCTGCGGATACGTTGAGGATGGTGAAGAAAGCCTTTGGTGATGAGGCTATGTCTAAAAAAAATGTTTACAAGTGGTATAGTGAGTTCCAAGCCGGCCGTGAACGTGTCGAAGACGAAGAGCGTCCAGGGCGACCATCAACCTCAACCGACGAAGCTCACGTTCAGCAAATCAAAGATTTGGTGTTGAAAAACCGTCGATTAACAATTAGAGACCTTGCTGATGAAGTTGGTATATCGAAAGGCTCAGCCAATACCATTTTGAAGGATGTTTTGGGCCTCAAGCGCGTCAAATCTCGACTGGTACCGAAAACATTGAATTTTTTGGAAAAAAGGCGTAGCGTTGTAGTGTGTGAAACGATGCTTTCCGACTACCAGGGTGTCATGAAACGCATTATAACTGTCGATGAGACTTGGATCTATGCTTACGACCCCGAAACAACCGATCAATCGAGCGATATCGTGCCAAAAGAGAGCCGAGACCAAAAAAATCGGGCCAAAATCGCTCAAAAATCAAGCACATGTTGACTGTTTTCTTCGATTATCGTGGTGTTGCGCATTGTGAATTTCTTGCAACCGGTCAAACAGTCAACAAGGAATATTATGTGAACGTTATGCGTCGTGTGCGTAACGCTATTTGCCTAAAAAGGCCGGAATTGTGGAAAGACAATTCTTGGTTTTTACACCACGATAATGCACCATCCTATACTGCCCTCGTAATTCGTGATCATTTCGCCAAAAACTCAACACATATCGTTCCGCAACCACCGTATTCACCTGATCTGGCGCCGTGCGACTTCTGGCTGTTCACCAAGCTCAAAAGACCGCTCCGGGGACACGGGTTTTATAGGATAGAGGAGATTCAAGCCGCAGCGAAAACGGATCTGAAGGCCATCCCGGAAAGTGACTACAACCAGTGTTTCGAAGATTGGAAAATCCGTTGACATAAGTGCTTTGCATCGGAAGGGGATTACTTTGAAGGGGATGAAATTGATTTGGAAGAATAAATAAAGAATTTTCAAAATAAATACAATGTCACCTTATTTTTTGGGCACAGTAAATGTATTAGTTTTGGTCACCCAATGGTTGTTCGTAACTCATAAAACTAGTCGAGATTGATACTCGTATGATGTTATACATAAAATGTATATAAATGAGGGGGATGCCGAGGTAAGTTGAAATCCGGGTGACTGATGATTCGTACCGTGGAAAATGTACGCCTAGATGTAAAAGGACAGTTTGTGCTGATTCTCTGTTATTTAAACGAGTATTAATTCGTCGATTGCTTAAAGGCGAAAACTGAGGTTGCACAAAAAATTACGATTTTTATAATTCAAACATATTTTTTAAAATAATGTATTGTTATGAACTCAAATAAATATTCTTCATAGCCGATGAGAAAATTGGTTTCGCTCAAATATTTCGGCAGATAGATGCAATGATCATCTTAGGGAGAAAGCATACATAGTCGCTGCGTCTGAATATATGGCACAGGACTGTAATGACAGCCATAAAACGATAATGATTGTTGCAATAAATGTGTTTCAAGTACAATTCTATTAGATAAATATTAAAACATATAATAACACACAATTATAACATTATTTCTATTTTTGTACTACACAGTAAAAAATTTTTTAAACTTCCTTCGAGTACTAACCCTAACTAGAATACTGTCAAAGTTTCCCGCTATTTCATTCAATACTTCTCAAGTTATTTTTCTGAAAGTGACAATTTTTGCTAGTTTAGAATGGAAATGTAGGGATTTCATGTTTTCATGTATCTCGTGAAAACGGTGCTTGGTCGATGGTATTCATCGTGTTTTTGGACTAAAGAGACCTGTTTAAGGTACTCTTTTTGAAAAACATCAGCTTTATCTGGACGAGTCGAGTAAGAACGCGTTTCATACACAAAATTTGCATCAAACTCATTTCAATGAACTCGCGCGAGAGGTCGAGCTCTCTAGCCATCTCTCTAACACTTGTTTGGCGATTTTCAAGCATGTTTTTAATATTTTCATTAGTTAAAGAGGTCGAAGGTTGTTCAAAACGAGGTATCGATTGTCATTGAAGGCTTTCTAGCACACATAGGCTTGTGTTTTTGATAAAACTGAATCATATTTTCCAACATTCGCAACGATTTCGCATACGCAATTTGGTTAGAATTACAAATATTGAGACAAATTCTTTGTTCGATTTTTTTATCCATTATAAAAACCAGAACACTGAGATGTACCGAGTTAAGCAGCTCTTGTAAACAAACTGGTTGACAGATCGCGCTCATATTTGGCAAAGCAATTACCAACTTAGCAAAATACATTTTTATACCCTGAACAGGGTATATTAAGTTTGCCACGAAGTTTGTAACACCCAGAAATGATCAGTATGTTGAGCCGAGTCGATTTAGCCATGTCCGTCTGTCCGTCTGTCAGTTTTTAAGATATCGTTTTGAAATTTTGCAAACGTCATTTTCTCTTATAGAAACTGCTCATTTGTCGGAACTGCCACTATAACATATAGCGCCATACAAACTGAACGATCGGAATCAAGGGCTTGTATGGAAAACTTTCGCATTTGACGTGGTATCTACACGAAATTTGACATGAATTACTGCTTCAGGTAATAATACAATCTCCGAAAAAATTGTTCAGATCGGATTACTATAGCATGTAGTTTCCATACAAACTGAATGATCGGAGTCAAATGTTTGCATTGGAGGCTTTTTTTTAGATTTACTTAAACACATAGTTACTAAAAGAAATGCTTCTGTGAAGGGTATATTAGCTTCGCTGCAGCCGAAGTTAACGTTTTTTCTTGTTTGAAATATCATTTACCCGGGGAATTTAATTACAATTTCCGGGTGCTTTTTTGCCCCAATATACATATGTTGCGGTAAATTTGTCCCAGCAGAATCATCGCTGAAGTCCTGGTTTGTGAATTTCTTCGTAACAGTATCAGTAGAAATTGTTTGTAAAAAACAGAAAAATGCGGGAAATCCCTTTCGGATTATTCTGCTATGACTATGAGTCTAAGCTGGTTTCAAGTCAGGGATTTTTGATGTAAAGCTTTGTAGGGATTTAGGCATATGGACAGTTAAAGTTATTGCATTCTTAGCAGATTTTTTGAATATGGAATATGAGTAGTGGTCATACGGGGATATAGCGTTACTTTGTTAAGAGAAAATACGCGATTGAATATTTGGAACTTCTTCGAACGTAATAAGATATGTTCAGCTATATTTTAAGATTTGTTTTTACAAAAATGTTGAAAAATAACGGAGTTATGGGCTGTGTTCGGAGGTGCCAAAAAAAAAGTGCCCCAACTGCTGACATGATTCCAGCCGAATGAGTAGCTGAAACAAAAAAAATCAAAAAGTTTATTAATCTTAAATATATTTCCTAAACAATGGCCTACGATCTATGAAAAATATCAAAAATTAACAAAATGGCTTATTTTGAAAAAAAATAAAATGTTTTTTAATGCCAAATTGACACTTTTAAGCCAATCATAAATATCTTAGGTCATTGTATAGTAAATGTATTTAACAATACTCAGTTTTAATTTCAAGTCGATCGGTTAATTTCGTTTGTGTTGAGTCAGCAATTTTGCAAAATGTCGTTTCGAGAAAAACGCATTTAAAGTTTCACTCATATACAAGGTCTGTCGCAAAAGAAACAACTTTTTAAATATAACTGTTTCTGGTGGCGCCACCTATTCGTGGGTATATGAAATGAAAAGTTTGATCTCTTGTTGACATTTCGTAAAAATTTTAAGACAATTGGATAACTACAATCGATGTTATCGATCAAAAAGTGACAGCAGCTTTTGGTCATCGGTCGTAAAATACAAAGAGCAAATATTAAATTTTGTTTTAAACTTGGGAAAACATTTACTGAAACATTTCAAATGATGAAAAAAGTTTATGGTGATCAGTGCCTTTACCTTAGTAATGTGCATGAGTGGTTTAAGCAATTCCAAGAAGGTCGTGAGGACCTCTGTGACGATCAGAAGTCGGTCGTCTTCAGAAGTCAAAAATAAAGACAATGCTGATTTGTTTTTACGATTCCGAGGGTATTGTACACCGAGAGTTCGTCCCATCTGGCCAAACGATTAATGCTGTGTTTTACCTTGGTGTTATGAAGCGTCTTTTGTCACGCATTCGTCGTGCTCGACCACAATACCGTGAGGCAGGGTCCCGGCGTCTGTTGCACGATAATGCGCCGTGTCATCGGTCGACGCTTGTCACTAATTTTTTGACAAAAACTCCATATTAACCATTAATCACTCACCCTACTCACTTGGTCTGGCACCCTGTGATTTTTACCTATTTGGAAAACTTCATTTGCCCATGAAAGGACACTGGCTTCAGGACATTTCAGCTATCCAAAACTCGACGACCGATATTCTTAAGAGCATTCCGAAAAATGACCTTAAACACTCATTTGAAATGCGAATTGACCGGGCTAAACGCTGTATCGAAGCACAAGGAAACTACTTTGAATAAAAAAATATAACTTTTGAAAAATATTAATTTTTTGTTGTTTTTTTAACAGTCCTGTTTCTTTTGCGACAGACCTTGTATGATTATACCTGCGAGCGGGCGCTCTTTAGAACGCTGCCAACCAAAAACTATTCGAGATACGACCTTGCCGATTTCACAGGATATTTTTGGAAATATAAACTATCGAAAAAGAAAATAAAAAAAAGTGTCACACTGGTATAGCCCCTTAAGGTCATGTAAAGGCGTTTACTGAAGCTTGCTTGGTTATTTTTCATGTAAAGGCTCTCAATTTCTCTGTGTGGTTTCGGTATACTCGAACTTTGGGTTAGAATTGAATAGTTTAGTAGGTGTCAATGTTATTCGCTGTTTATATACCAAAAGTTTACTATACATATTACTATATTAAAGTTCTTCCTTATATAAGCCACTCTTATATGTGACCTGGTCTACGGAAAGGGGGCTTAGGTGTCAAAAAAAAAGGAGAACAATTAATGAGATAACGAGAAACTGACGATTATTTTTAACAGCTTTTCCAAGAAAACTAGTTTTCGCACGTTAGCTCCCTTTTCGTAGACCAGGTCACATATACAAAAATTGGAGCTCGACTTTAAAAATAAACTCACGATTATAATTTTTTTATGACTTTTATTTTTGATTTTAAATAGTCTATGCAAGTACATTGGTAATATGTAATAGTATGCGTTACAATTAGTCTCTAAGGAACAGTGGCGGTAGAACAGAATTTCACTAGCATATATTAATGTAATAAAGACACGCTTTTGTGGCCTTTTTCAAGTTACTTACAAGCACACTTATGCACTTACATATAGTATATAATGTAGTTTTGCTTCTATTTATTTCATATGCATGTATGTATATACATATGCACACGAGCGTAACGGGATATTAAATTACCTGCATATACATACATATATAAGTACTTAATGTTTATAAAATTCCTACACTTATTTTTATATGTAATTGTAAATACATTTACACCAATACGCGCACATTCTTACGCAATTACGTATTTCTTATGGGTAACTGCTTATGAGCTTATTTACTAGTTAAACTTATTTGTTTGCTATAATTTTTGCACAAAATGTTAACATTGCCATTAGACTTTTTGAATACTCTTAAAATATCTTTTTATTTATTTCCATTTAAATTATTGGAATAACATTTACAATTATTGTGCTATTTTGGTGTACACGTGTAATCGTTTGGGCAAGTGTACAAAAATTATGCTAATACCTTTAGTCTTACATATCTATAAATGTATGTATATTACTGTAATCCGTGTAAACGGTGTGTATTAAAATCTTTATTTCATTGCACCAACTGGCTCATTTATTTATAAATGTATTCATTAGGGTGCTTCAAAAAACAATTTGTGAATTTTTTTTCAACTCTTACCCCGTCAAATGTTAGTGATTGACAAACTAAAAATCCTCCCTGAAGCCAGGCGCTGTAGCTTAACTATAAGGGGTCGCTATTTTTTTTTTTAGGTTCCCATACATTTAACATAGGAATTTTCGTTTTTTCATTCCAATTTCACCAACTAATTTTCGTTTCTCAAAAATAACCATCACATAATCAGAAGGTACACTTTTCAAACTTCAAAAATTTCTGCGACAAAGTTTGATTATCTGAATTAGACGATTAAACATAGTGATTTGAAATTTGGAATTTTTTCAATAAAAACAAAATCCCTATCTTCTGCAAGCTTGCCGTAAGGAACTTCGTTCCAATAAAAAAAGTTTCTGAGAATAATAATTTTGTCGCGGGAATTTTTAAAGTTTGAAAAGCCAACTTTATGAATATGTGATGGTTATTTTTGAGAAACGAAAATTAGTTGGTGAAATTTTAGTTTGATTGAAAAACCGAAAATTCCTATGTTAAATGTATGGGAACCTAAAAAAAAAATAGCGACCCCTTAGAGTTAAGCTACAGCGCCTGGCTTGAAGGAGGATTTTTTGTTTATCAATCACTAACATTTGAGAGGGTAAGAGTAGAAAAAAATTCAAAATTTTTTTTTTTGCAGCACCCTAGTATTCATACATATCTCTTTAATATGCATTTTTATTTTTGTAAATTTGTCCGAAGATAAGAATCAAAAACCCACAGATTAAAACAAAGAAAATGGTTATAAACGAAATGCAGGCGCAAAATGTAAAATCTTCTGTAACATATTTGTATTCACAATTTTACACAAAGAACTTTTCTTTTACCGCGTCTGAGTTGCCGTGTAAATTGAGATCAAACTCACTCAGAGAAATATACACCCAACTCTTTTTTTACATGGTAGATACGTTCCTCAGAAATCCGTGTAAAAAGAAACCATGTAAAAAGAAACCGTGTAAAAAGGAAACGTTTCCTATAGTAAAATGGCGGATACGTTCAATATGTACGATGTCATCTGAAAACCGCGCAAGATGAAATAAAAAACTATATTTACTTTGAAAAACCATGTAAAAAATGTTGAAAACTATAAAATTTCAGATATGCCTACAAATTGTATCTTCATATGGCATTTTATTGAGCATTAAAAGTTAAAATACATAATTCATACAGTTGAAAAAATTGGTAGAGCAAGCAAAAAACAAAAAAATCTGTTAATTTTCAATTAAGAACAGAAAAATTAGAATATAAATAAAGAAAAAATATTTACATAGCTACATAATTATTCGTCGCTACTTGTTAAAAAGCGCAATTTTTTCGACGAACTGGACTAAAGGCGTTCATTTCAGCAATGTAAATATCATGCGAACAAAATGTTTAGGTAAGAGTTATCGAATAAGGGCATTTGCCAGTTACTACTATCAGCAATGGTGCCAAGTGTGGTAAAAACAAACAAAATTACCAGATAGTGATTTTGAAACCGTACTAGATTAAAAATTTGTTTCAACCGTATAACTTTAAATCCGTGTGAAAAGAAACCATGTAAAAAAAGAGTTGAGTCTTTGACTTTAAATGCAAAAATGTCACGTTATTTTTGTTCAGTATTGTTCGACATTTCATCATGGAAAACTTATGCCTTCAACTTTATTGCGAAATTTCACGTTCTGCAATTCGGGTAATAAGTGCTTTCCGGACTAAACATATCAACCGATGCTGCTGAAGTATTAGCCAGCATGCCGCCCATTGACATCCAGGGAGATGCACTCGAGCGTTTATATATAAATATGGACATCCATTCGTGGATAGACAGACGACATGGAGACCTAGACTTTCATCTGACCCAAATACTTAGTGGCCTTGGGTGCTTCAGAAGCTACCTTTTCAGATTCCACAATGACATTAGTCCGAACTGTCCGACGTGTACAGAGCATATAGAAGACTCTGAACATGTATGTACTATTTTATTGCCCTAGATTTTCAAATACAAGGGAAAAACTAAAAACCACACTCGGTGGTAGTTTTTCAGTCGACAATTTAACGACACTCATGTGTCAGTCGACTGATAAATGGAGAGCTGTCAGTGAAGCGTCAGCATCCATAATGACAAAAATGAGACTTTTTTGAACAACTTAGGCGTCCGTCAGTCCGAACGATAGAGGAGACTTAAATGTCTTGTCCCTCCCATGAAGTAATACTTAGCCGGTGGTTCCGTGGGAGAGTCTTGAGCTGAGAGTAGGTTAAGTTTAGCGGATTAAAGTTCCGCACTCCGGCTTTTGATGCTTCCCCCAACTATAAAAAAAAACGTTCTGTAAAGAGTGGGTTTCGCGCGCTTTGCCCAACTTATGGTCAACATAATCGGCTTACTGAGCGTACTATTCGCAACACTATCGCCCATATGAGACCCAGCAGTCATTATTGGATAATATTCGACCAATGAATAGACTCAGTGCAACACGCAGTGCAGAAAACTTAGAAGCCGTAGCTGAGAGTGTCCGTGGAGAATCGATTCGGCGATGCCGGTGAGAACGTAACCGTCAATGGCCACCGTTATCGCGCCATGATAACCAAATACTTGATGCCTGAAATTGAAGCTCTCAGCGACATTTGGTTTCAATAAGACGGCGCCACTTCCCACACACAAATATCAACGGATTTATTGACACTATAATTCGGTGAGCAGATAATTTTAATTTTTAATTATCAAATAGATAAAAGTAAAATAAATCAACAGAACTCAGAAATATTTTGTTTTGAGAAAATCTTTCGGGTCAATTAAAAACCTAACAGGTCAATTGAGAAGTCTCCGGCCTACCATAGCAAAACATAAAAATTATTCCATGCTTATCCCAAAATACAAACGCCATGACCTTGCCAGCCGACTTTATTACGCTTGAATATCTTCAAAGACTGTTTGGAATCATCAACTTGTACGTAGCTGGTTTTGGTAAAATGTTAGCTCGCTCGTCACCTACTTTACCCAGAGCTTTCTCATACCCAAATGTTCGTGAATGATATGATGTACCCGTTCAGTTGATTTTTTTAGACACAACTTTACTTTACGATCATCCAAATTTATTTTCGGGACTTTTTTGATGTTTTCATCGGTAACAACCTCTTTTGGCAGTCCACTGTGTTCACTGCCTTTGGTGCTTATTTCATCATGTCTAAACGTAGTATATACATATATAGTACTTATATGGTAACTCGTCATCAAGCCAAGTTTTTGCTTCAACTGTATTTTTTCTCTTCAAAAAGCAATATTTTATCAACACGCTAAATTCCATTTCTCCATTTTTTATGATAACAAAAGCTGCTTCATCAAAATGGTTATGATTTATAATTCACAATCTAATGATTCGACATTGACAGCGCCTATTTAAGGTTAGGGCTAACTAAAACTCATAAGGATTTAATTTAAGTAGCGCCATTTATGTGTCAGTCCGGACTTTTCAATTAACCTGTTATATATTAAGGAAAGGTCTTTTTATCCCTACTTAATAATTGTTAACTTTCAAATTATACAATTTTTTCATTTCATTGTGGATTATCTAAATGGAATAACGTTTGAGAAAGATATGCAAAAAATTTAAAATGTGGAATAGACGCAAATACATATGTATATGTATGAGTGCTGAGTACATACATATGTGTCTCAGTTATTAATACGGAATGCCTAAAATCATTTAGTTATTTGTTTTAATCAACATTTGATGACATTTATAATATTTAGTTCATAATTTTAATTTTTTAAAAACACCATAGTGCAAGTATAAGATATCTTAGTATTGATTTTTATGTTAAATACATTAATTACAGTCAAGCTACCATAGCTCCTACAATTTATATAATCTTAATTATGCCATTTTGTTTAATATATTATTTTTATAACGTTTTTTTAATGATTGTTTAGTTAATCTCAACATAGATATGTCGTTGTTATCATGCCACAATTAATAATGATTTCAAAGATTTAGGTATATAGCGTTTTAATTGACAGCATGCCTATTCGGAAACTTATAAAGTATCGGAACTTAGGTGATTATCCTAAAGGGTAGTTTCCAGCTTTCAAGAAATGTAAAAACTTCATATAAAAATCGCTTAAGAAATGGTCAAGAAAATTCCCTGCAGTAAATTTTCTTGTGCCAGTATGCAGCTCTGAAGAAATCTAATATTAATTTTTATTACATTTTCTTAATAAAATGCGAAAATGGCAACGCTGGTTTTGCGAAGAAACAGGAAATCAACAATTGTTTCTTGAAGGAAATTCAAAGTAATCATTAAATTCATCTTAAATTAGTTAAAATCATATATGAAGCATAGTTCATTTTGAAATCTTTTATAAAACTTATCAATCATCAACCACATTCCTTAAATCGCAATGAAAATAATTATACGCTTACACACATGTAAGTATATTTTCTTTGTTTATTTACTCTTGCTCTTCTAATGTGCATCATTCACAATGTGTAACCTGCTATCAAAATTACTTTATTGCAGCTCAAGAAATAAGGAACTTTTTTCTTGAGCATTTACTTGAGAGCTGGAAACTAACCTTAACAGAAATATTTTTTTGTCGATTTTATGGATAACTACCAATGGGGGAAAAGTACCGTAGTAAAAAGTAACTGAAAAATCTTAAAAAAACAAAACTCTTTGTCTTAAGGTTATGCACAAGCATTTCAACGGATTTTTCGTTGTCCGAATCATTCTCTGAATGTCTATCCGTCTGTCTGACTGTGCAAGCGATAACTTCGAGAAAAAAATTTAAAAATCTGAAAAAATCGTGGTTTATGTAGTTTTTAGCACTGTGACGAGGGTATCAATGGAAATATTTGAATATACCAAAGCGTATATAAGAGTTCAAAGATGTTGGACCTCTTACCTTAAGATGGTCGAAATCGGACTATATATTTTCAGGGTCAATGTGTAAAACGCCTTAAATTAATTGGATTGAAATATTTTCTCGAGTAGGCTTAACTTTAATATAAAATAAAAAATAAGTATAATCTGTCCACACCTACTCCTAGCATCAAATTGCCCAGGGAAACGAGTTTCTTCCCCTTTATTTCAAAAACAAAACTTTTTACACTTCTGATACTTTTTATTATCTGTTGAAGATACTTTCAAAAAGTAAAAAGTTCTTTGAAACATAATATGCTCTTGATATACTAGATGTGTTGCTTTAAGCATAAAAATCACCAAATTAGTGTTGTCCAGTAGAATTTGTATTGTTATTTTTATTTGTTTAATAATTATTTTTTCAGTGTACTTTTTTGATGTTGTCATTTATTATTTTTAATTTTTGTGTAAGCGTTTGTTAACGTCCGATATAATTAGCCAATATAAAAATGTAAATATTCATACATTATACAATATCATATGTATGTAGTGTATATGTGCGTGTGTAGTATGTATGTAAATTTATGTATATATAAATGGTATGTGCTAACACATACAATCTGACGAATAAAAAACAATTGTCTGATTATTCGGCGAATCAAACAACACAGTCAGGCTTACAAACTTGATCTTCGAGTAAGAGTAAAACGGCAGATACAAATACGCTTATAACTTATATTAGGGGTTACCTATCTACAATTCATGTGGGTAAGACTACGTTAGAAGAAAATCAATTTGCAAATGGTCTCTCGAATTATGGAAAGAAATTTAAGTCTAAAAAGCAAATATGGTGGGTGGGAAGAAGCCGTTGGAGGAGGGGGGCAGCAAGCTTTTCAGGGATGGGTCAAAGCTTGGGGAGAAGGTTGGTGGAAGTCTACTGTCGGGAGCACTCCATAACTACTGTTTCAGACTTCCCGACTACTGTAGTGTATTCCAGGCTGAGGTCGCAGCCATAAAGGTAGCAGCTGATTTGCTGCTACGGAGTGCATCCACCTTCAGAGAAGTGACTATTCACTCAGATAGTAGAGCGGCTATATTAGCCTTGAACTCATTCGCAGTGCGTTCAGGGTTGGTCGAAGAATGTCTAACGTCGCTATTTCTAGCAGCTAGAGTTTTTGTGATTAGACTGGTGTGGGTGCTGGGCCATAGCGGAATTGCAGGCAATTGCAAAGCTGATGAGTTAGCAAGGAAAGGTACCCTAGAATCATTATCGGTAGAATGGGAACGGATCGGTGCTCCTGTTTCTTCTTGTGGTCTACTACTAGATAGCTGGGCCACGTGGATGCTCGTCCAACGCTGGGCCAGCACCGGCACTTGTGCGGTTGCAAAAGCCTTCTGGCCCAGGATAGATCGCAGGAGATCTAATGATCTCGTAGCCCTCAGCAAGTCTAACCTCTCATTGTTAGTGGGTCTTTTAACAGGCCACTGTCCTATTGGCTTACATGCGGTAAGAATGGGTATCTTACCGGATGCCGACTGCAGAAGCTGTTTGGAAGAAGATGCGGTAGAAACAAGCCAGCACTTCCTGCTTGACTGTCCCGCTTTTGGGAGGTCAAGACTCAGACACTTGGGGGCGCATACCTTTGGACACCCCACCGAACTGGCGGGTGTTGAAGTTAAGCGTCTGTGTAACTATGTATTGGCTACAAAGCGCTTCGCCAATCTGTAAGTCCGAACACGGGAGTTCCTTTTCAGTGGCATCACAAAGGACTAATTTGTTAGTCTACGTGGGATCTTTGATCAGCCATCTTACCTAACCTAACTTAAATATGGATTCCTTATAAGTTCACCTTGCATTTGAAAAAATTATGGAGATTTTAATAGTTCTGGAGATATTGCGACTTTAATGGGAGCTGAGTTATGTATATTCTGTAGCGAGATGGAAGACCGTTTGCTGAGCGTTTTTTTCTGACGGAGTCTTAACCAAATACAATGTACCTAGATATACTATACATGTGTAGTTAACTATTAATTACTCTAAGTTTAATGTTTCGAACGGTATAGGCTTTGTCGATAACCTCAAAACTCCGAGTGCTGCATATAACTTGTATAAAATATTTGTTTACTTAGCTTTTGCAGGTTTAAAATTAATACTGTTTAACTTTTGCTATGCATCCATTGACACCCATGACTTGTTTCCGCACTCGATTACATTGTATGAGTTCGTGCCATGGCGTCTTGCCTTTTTGACTAACTAAAGACGCTACGTCATAAATTGATCAATTGCGATTTACGTTGCGCTTCCAGTCTTATTTCTAGCATTGCATACGCCGGCAAGCTCAACACTAGGATTATAACCATGGTGATAATTTTCGGTGTTTCACACATCAAACCGTGCGCTGCGAACGTGATACCTAGGCCGAGAAAACGTAGTCCCTGCAACGGACTGGTGACATCCGTAACGTGGTTGGCGTGATTCAGCGTGATTAAGGCCATTAAAAGCGTTTCCCACATACCGTTACATGCGCCCCATGAGGCAGCCAGCACATAGAAAAGTGCCATGTCATCGCTCGATGGCTTCCAGCTGGATAAAGCAAGTAGTAGACATGATTGGAAGAAGAAACCGGCCACTGTCAGGAGAAAGTGAGAAAATATGAAATCAATGAATGATTGCCAATGAATCTATGAAATCTATGAATTAAAGTTAACTTTACTTACAGATGACCACGATTCGTTTGGTGTGACGTAGTAGCATGCTTAATGTGCAGGAAACTATGCATTGCATAAGACCCATGCCGACTAAAGCACCGGCCACCATACTAATACCCAAGGAGCAAGAGACGAATGCCTGTAAATGCGAGTAAAAGAAGATTTTTTTATGTGATACACAAAATATCAAATCACTGATTTCTCAGATTATTTACCCGCAGAAAGTCGCCCAACATATAGGCCTGTTCAGTTCCCACGAAATACGCCATCGGTCCGGCGAACAATATCGTATCCGTTACGCCTTTTATATGCACCTCGCGACGGAATGTGCATTGAATGCGCCCACCAAAGAAGGATAAAGCCGCCGCAGCTAATGTGAATAAGAAATAGGTGCTTATCAGCGTAATACCGCCGCCAGTCGATCTTTCATTAATGAATTGCGTGTAAATCGTTTCGTTGGTGCCGTTGCTCGTATCGTCAAATGTGTTATCCTGATGCCAAACGGGGCACATATCGGCACCACAAATTCTTTCACCGTGCTCATTGTGATAGTAAAAATCATCGAAATAGCCCGGTATATTGGGTAAAAACCCAGTCATACTGTAAGAATGTGAACGCAGTGCCACTGCCTTCACAATATTTTCTGTCAGATTTTCATTGGGCAGTAAAGTTGCTTGTGTCTCCATTGCCACTGTTTCGCTACTATCGAAGCAATTCCAATCGCTAGAACTACAAGCCAAAGTGAATGATGCCAATAGCGTGCCCAGTATGATACCCAGATCTTGTGCCACCTGAAACCAGCGCGCCAAACGGCGCACCTTTTGATCGCGGTTACAGAAGAGTTTATGCTCATCCATCACATCTGTATTATGCGACGAACTCAGCAGGCACTCATGCTGGGAACAGCTCAACTTGCTACCAAAGTGCACCACCAATGCTATTTTGCTAATCCATGAAGGGCTGTATGTGACACCGAGCAGTATATATGCCGGCAGTAGCGTAAAGATGGAGGGAAAAAGATGACATAGGAGAAAGATACTCGCCGCTATGTAACTGGCGCCAATCACTGTTGTATGACCAAATTTCTGTATAAGGCGTTTGGTAAATAGGCACATAATGGCGGAGATCAAAAAGCAACCGCTTAATAGAAGTGAGCCGATGTTGGGTCCCACATGTAACCACTGTTCGCGTTGATGCCACACGGAGTTGGAACCTTGTAGCGCGAATAGCGGCAATAATACACCGCAAATCAAACCGTGCGCCACCGCTATGCAGATGAAGCTCTGGCACACCTTATGTCGCACGTGTGGCGGTATCTTATGGCGGCAGTTGCGGTTATTAAGCGTAATAAGGCGTCGTATCGATGCAGCACCAATGGAACTGTTGATAGACTCACGTCGACGAGAGGCGGCCAATGCGGCTTGCACCTGATATGATGAGACCGGATTGATACGATGTGAACGTGTGGAAATTGGTGAGTATGCGGCAAGGTGCTATTGGAAGAAATTATAAATAAGTTAAGTGTTTTTTAAATTAGTAGTATGAAACATATGTACATAAATTCGGCTAGTCATCGGCCGAAAAAATACGGTTACGTAATGGTGGTGTAGAACAAAATGTCTAAGGAACGGAGGTAAACAAATAACCCTACAAGACGGAGGTAACCAATTCACAAGTACATTTGTAAGGTTTCACCTCTTATACTACTACATATCCATATTTAACTTTTTGTTTTGAAATGGAAAATTCTGTTGTTAGATTAGCAATTTTTTGCATGAATTTTTGAATGTGTAAGAATGAGATGCACATACATATGTAAGTATTGAGAATGAATCTGTTAAAAATTGCCGCCGTTCGAAGAAAAATTTTAAGAGCGTAAGTAAGTTTCTAATATTTTATTAATATTTATTTAAGGAGGT
Organism: Bactrocera tryoni; assembly: GCF_016617805.1. Classification (NCBI taxonomy): domain Eukaryota; kingdom Metazoa; phylum Arthropoda; class Insecta; order Diptera; family Tephritidae; genus Bactrocera; species Bactrocera tryoni. Next base: position 62,783,838 of record NC_052502.1, on the reverse strand, counting down.
ATTCTAGTCTAGAATTTTGAAAAAATCGATTTGTTTTGCATATTTTGAAAGTTTAGACTTTCAAAAATATGTCCTTAGAAGGATTTTTCGAAATTAGACTTATTTTCGGAGATACAGCCGATTTTGTGACGTGGCGTCCGTGTTCACTAGAATTGTCTCCTAAACTTTAAACGCGTTTTTCTCGAAACTACTTTTTTTGAGGTGGTTGACATGATATCTCAAGTTCTACTGAACCGATTCCCTTGAAATTTAGTATATATCTTCTTTATATAATGCTCTATCATGTCTGCCATGGATTTCCAAAAATTTTGATTTGAAGTATTTTTAAAAAATTCGAAATTGTCGAAAAAATCGTGTAAAAGAAACATTTTTTTTCAAGTCGACGCCATTTTGTTATTATTATTTTTTTGTTTTTTTTTTTTGAAAATGGTCAACCCGATAACGACATCCTTACTAACGAAGAATCTTCTTTTTTTGTGTTTTAGATCTCTACAAGGGTTGAAATCACGTCAACCAGGACGCACTGTTGTTTTTGAAGCCCCCACTCCACCGGCCCCTATCTCGACGAATTTTGTTTTTTATATTATTAAAATGTCAATAAAAAACATATAAAAAATGGATAGTAAAAATGTTTTAATTTTTTTTTATCTTAGTTTAAAAAATGCCTAAAATTCATGCGTCTAGACCAGAATACCCCCTAATTAGAATATTTTCAGGAAAAAAAATGTATAATTGGAAGACAAAGCATTAAATATATTATTGAAATTTCATTCAGTCACACATAACACTTGGGAAATTTAATATCTTGCTCTGGTAGTATTTGTACAATTGCGAAATTGCCCAGAGCCTCATGGGACCAGTTGCAGAAGCCTTGAATCATCTAAACTGAAATCTGCTACCAACATATTCAGAGACTAGTTCGGTAACAAAAGCTTAAAGATGCAGTTATCCTCCGAATACTACACAACAATTTGACATATACATACATACATAGTATGCTATTAGATTTGCGTGCGTCTCAGTGTGAAACACAATGCGCTATACCAAAGATGGATAAGCAAGAACAAATGCGACAGAAACACATATTACAGAGTGCAGCTAGTAATCTCAATAAGAATATGAGATTGGACTCTGTGTTATTTGAAAATTTCGTGTAAGTGAAAAATGTGTGCAAAGTGTGATTAACAGTACTATTATTATTCATTTTGGTTTTATGTACTTGAGTGATACAAAGCGTTTTTATTACACAGGTAAGTTTGGCTGCGTTATACATAAATTAGCTATTTATTTATTTACTATGTGTTTTTTGTGTACTTTTAGATGGCACTCAACACTTTCCAATTTGCTGGTGTATCGTCAATCAATGTAACATTATGTGTATATGATTATATGTTGTTCCTTAAGAATTTATTGAATTTTTTCTAATCTGATATAGAAATTTTGATGTGGACCATTTTACAAATACATTTTTTTAAATTGTTCTAACACGGAAATTACTAACTTGTATGTATGTAAATTTTTGATTGCGAATTTATGTGTATTACAAAGCATCTTTATGGTTTTCTTTTTAATCTTTTTAGATTCGCCAATAGTGATGTCATGAAAAGATACGAGATTCATCAAACAAAAAGTGGAAGGACCCTGAACAAAAGTAAGTAAACTATATAAATGTTTTCGTTATTAATTTTATTTGTTACCACTGTATGCGACCTTTAGAAATAGCTGTAGAAAATGTATTCGCTAAGCAATTAACATTACATTGTTAATGCCTTTGCCAGAATACGATCCAACAGCACCATGGTTGCAACAATTTAGACAATGTCTCAATTATAAAGTTCAATACTGTTCCGAAGATTGTCGTATAGTGGCTTTGAATAAATACCAATCAAGGTGATTGTATGGGTGCACATTACTTTTTTCAACATTTTCGATAAAAATGCATTATCCGTCCGGAATTGGTACACAATCGCCCGGTTGTGTTAATTGTTCGTTCAATAGACATGTATGTATAAACAAAGTAACAACAAAGAACAGTTTTCCAGTCACTTCAATCCTTCCAATTGCTAATAGTGAATACAGAACAAACAAGTAAGGAAGGGCTAAGTTCGGGTGTCACCGAACATTTTATACTCTCGCACGATAAAGTGATAATCGAGATTTCATTATCAGTCATTTACATATTTTTCAAAAACCGTATTTGTGTAAAGTTTTATTCCGCTATCATCATTGGTTCCTAATGTATATATGTATTATACAGAGAAGGCATCAGATGGAATTCAAAGTAGCGTTATATTGGAAGAAGGCGTGGTTGTGAACCGATTTCACCCATATTTTGTACATGTCATCAAGTGTGTTAAGCAAATATTACATACAGAATTTCATTGAAATCGGTATAGTAGTTCCCGCCCATAAGTGGGCGACGCCACGCCCATTTTCAGTTTTTAAAAAAAGCCTGGGTGCAGCTTCCTTCTGCCATTTCTGGCGAAAAATTTAGTGTTTCTGACGATTTTTGTTAGTCGGTTAACGCACTTTTAGTGATTTTCAACATAACCTTTGTATGTGAGGTGGGCGTGGTTATTATCCGATTTCTTCCATTTTTGAACTGTATATGGAAATACCTGAAGAAAACGACTCTATAGAATTTGGTTGACATAGCTATAGTAGTTTCCGAGATATGTACAAAAAACTTAGTAGGGGGCGAGGCCACTCCCATTTTTCCAAAAAAATTACGTCCAAATATGCTCCTCCCTAATGCGATCCTTTGTGCCAAATTTCACTTTAAAATTTGCTACACTTTATAGGAAAAGTCGAAGAGCCGTCATGCTTATATAACGATGCAGTGGTAGCCGAATTTTGCCCATCTTCGAACTTAACCACTTGCTACGCATCTTCAAAAAGCAACTTAAGGTGCGCTTCTCTGTGCTTAGAACGCACCGCTGTAAGAGGGACCTGGTTCAAGAAAGAATACGTGGGGCATCGTCAAAAGAAATTCCGCTGATACGCAGCAAAAGCGGTCCCTGGACGCAGGTGCGCAGATGTAAAATCAGAGTTTCATCATGATATTTAAGTGACTCAATTTTTCCATTCAAGTTACAGCATCGCACGGAAATCGGTACGGACATGGTTTTGGTCCATAAGTGGGCGAGACACCCATTTTCAACTTTATAGGTTTTCCGCGATTTCGACTTTTGCCTATCTTCGTCACCCTTTAGAAAGAAATACGTGTACCAAGTTTCATCATGATATCTCAATTTTTACTCAAGTTACAGCTTGCAACGGACGGACAGATACATGCAGTTTCAACTCTACTCCAGTCACTTCAATCCTTCCAATTGCTAATAGTGAATACAGAACAAAAAATAGTCTTTGAACAACAAATGTAACGCGTTTTTTTTAGCTTTTTGTATAGCATTTACGGACGCGCAATTAGCTGCTGTACGTAGAACGTTTCCGAAAAAAATGTTTTCCTTTAGGGGGTATTCTTGTCTAGGATTTTGAAAAAATCAATTGATTTTGCATATCTTGAAAGTTTAGACTTTCAAAAATATGTCCTTGGTAGAATTTTTCAAAATTCGACTTATTTTCGGAGATACAGCCGACTTTGTGACGTGGCGTCCGTGTTCACTAGAATTGTCTCCTAAACTTTGAACGCGTTTTTCTCAAAAGTGACTTTTTTGGAACGATACCCACGATTTCTCAGGTTATACTGAACCGATTTATTTGAAATTTTTATAGAGTCTTCTTTATAGGCTTGTCTATGGTTGGAACTAGCCCCATCCCCACATTTTTAATTTTATTATTTTTAAAAAATTCGAAATAGTTAGAAAAAGTGATCCAAAAAAACTTTTTTTTTCAGGCAGTCGCCATTTTGTGAAAATTTTTTTTCCACTTTTCCGTAGTTCCGGCCATTGCGACATTATTCTAGATTAATCATCTTTTTTTTGGTCTCAGATAACCAGGAGGGTTGAAATCATGGGTATGGTCACGTGGAAATTTTTAGAGACCCCCCACTTCGTCAGCTCATAATTTTTGAAATTTTTTACTTTTTTAGTTTTTAATTTTTTTCTGTACTCTTCTAAAATTAATAAATAACTAATAAAAAAATGGATAGTAAAAATATTAATTGCATTTTTTTTACGACACTTTAAAAATTACCTGAAATTCATGCTTCTAGACCAGAATACCCCCTTAGTTCACCCACGCGGAGGCTTTTAAGAGATTACTGGGTATGAGTAGCACAAAGAGTCAGGTCATTGCGAACAGTCTGTTGGCGGAATGGGTGAAAAAAGGGAGCGGTTTGCCAGTGCTTGAAGGTAAAAAATAAAACTTGACGAATATATTGATGACATTTACAATATCCGTAAAGTGGGAGAATGTATGTTAATAACAATTACTTAATATTTAAAGTTCCTATTACTATCTCACACGTATACATATGTTATAAATAAAGTAAATTATTGATAATAAGAAACATACAAGCAAACATACAAGTGAAGCTAATAAAAGTATTAAAAACAACAAAGTAAAGTACGAATTATAAATCCAAAATAAAGCGAATCAAAAAGTTTTATAAAAATTTAAAATTTTAAAAGAAAAGTGCAAGTGAGTATATCACCAAACGCAAAGTGAAAACCACCAATAATCACTGTTGCCAGATGAGCCGAATCGAAAACAAAATTGCTCATTGTGCAGAGTTTATGCGGGTGGTAATAAGGAAATAAGGGTAGGATCTTTGCTTATTTATGTATGTTTTTTGAAGAAGTTATTGCAAACTTTGTAGGTAGGAGAGTGGGTGTTAGCACTATCATCTCGCATACTCTCCCTCGTAAATTGACAAAATTTCGCATCAATTATCAATTTCCTGTGGTCATTGTTAAAATGTAGGTTTCGACACAATTTTAAATCCGTCACTTAAGTAATAGAGTAATTTTGTCTGGTCCCATACACATATGTACATATGTATGTAAATATGTAAATATATACAGCCTAAACAACCTTACCTCCATCAATTGTTCATCCCAGATATTGTGTGTCGCTCCCGAACTTCTTGTGCGCAACACTCGATGTCGTGTTGTCAGCGAATGTCGATGATGTTGATGGTGTTGATGATGGTGTTTCGTTAGTAATGCCGGCGTGCCTAAGTCGAGCAGTGCTGCGCCGCCTACAGCAAACCCACCCAAAGTAGTCGTAGCCGTCGTGGCTGGGGTATTGGCGCTAACGCCGAGAACACCAGTTGCTGCGGCTGTGCCTGTTATGTGGGAAGCTCCGACGGCAGCAGCCATACCAAGTGTGCCACCACCCATTCCCAAACCAGCCATTAGATAGGCATTGTAGGAATTTTGCTGCAGAAGTAAATAAACCATGAATGTAATGTATGTACATACATATATAAAAGTATGAGCAAGTACATACATACATATTTATGAATTTAGAAATATATTAAAAAATGAAGAATGAACGAACACGAGAGAAGCTTTGGTGCAGATTAAGAGGTGGCAAACAATGTAAGGACAATCAAAAAATTATTTCTCTCAATTTTGATGTTGAACTAAGTTAAAAGAGCGCAACATTGTGAAATGCGGACAGAGAAGAAATTTTCACATAAAGTTAGTCTCAACTACTTATCTTTAAGTCATACCTTCCGCTTCGAAAGACAAAAATTGCTAGTTACAATTGGTGATATCATCAAAACATATTATAGTGTTCTCCATAATTTATTAATGATGAGATTAACTTTACTTCCTTTATCATACTTTGAGAAAGTGATTTTTTTTCTGTAATTTTCAAGTTTGACTATTTAGGAAATTTTTGTTACTGTTTTCAAAACACAGGATTTTTGAATTTTTTTTCTAATTTCATGTTATGGTAAGGGTAAGAGTCTTATGATTTAGTATATCGTCACCTAAAATGCAAAATAATGCATAATTAAAATAAAAATCGAAAATCGCTCTGAGATATACTACTGTGTTCAAATTGAAAGGTGAATTTTTAATTTATACTTCGCGCGTTTTTCGAATTTTTCTGTAAGTTGTTAGTACTGTTAGTGACATCTATCCTAAATTTCACATCAAAATATTCATTAGTACTTGAGATACGCGACGTTTTGTGAGGCTCTAAAAGCGAATTTTTCGATTTTTACTATGTCTGAATTTATTGAACAAAGAAGTACGATAATTATTCGTCATCATTTCTTCACATTTTCAACTAATACCGTGTCCCGTGTCGCAACCACCGCATTCGCCTGATTTACCTTTGTGTAACTTCCGTTTGATTCAATTGAGGATATAAAAGCTGAATCGAAGCAGGCTTTGACCATCACGACGGAGGATTTTTCCAAGTGCTATGATGACTATAAAATTCGTTGGCATAAGTGTATTGCAGCGGGAGGGGAATACTTTGAAGAAGATGAAATGAACTAAATTCACCTTTCAATTTGATCACAGTAGTAATAACCAATATAAATGCATTTTATAACCAAAACTAAACATTTTTTTAATTTGAGTGCAACATAAGTACAGTAGAGGCCCGCTAATCCGGATCAATTAAAACCGGTCCCTATCCGGAATATAAGGAAATCCGGATTACCAAAGACATATCAGAACTATGTATTATGAAAAAATATTTATAAATTTCTGTTTGTTTATTATACTCGTAGCAAATGATTCACATGTTCCAAAAAAACAAAAAAAAAAACTTAAACCAATAAAGCATAAAAGCGAATGTAGTGAATAATAAACATGTGAGCCGGATTAGAGAATACGGATAGAGAATTTCGGTCCGGATTACAAGGGACATAATAGAAATTTTGAGTTTTTTAACCCTCCTTAGGTCATGTCCGGATTAGCGCGCCTCTACTGTATAACCAATTTATAACCAAAATTAAAATTTCGTTTCAATTTGAGTGATTTCTTTTATATCGTTATTCTTTCGCCTGTAAATTTATGAAAAGTGATGTTACGTTATTTTGCGTTTTAGGTGACGATATGTATACATATATTTACTCCACCGTTAACAGCTATCTGCAGGAGAGCTCGCTGATCATGTGAACAACATTGTTTTGACCGCCAAGAAGCTTCGATTAGCCCGTCCGGACGATCCTGTACGGTAATCAATATAATCTTAATTTCTATTTGGTGAGTGTGTCAAGGTCTTCGGCTGAATAAAGCAGTTTGAACAGTTTCAGCGTGCGATAAAGGTATCATGCAGTTGGTTGGTCCAATCTACATGAACTGTGTCCGATCATGCCAAATTCCACTGACAAACTCACAATTGTTTATCGGTCTCTTTTTATCAAAGCCGTATTGGGAGGTGAAATCAACTAGGCACTTTCTAGGTTTCGATTTCGGCGAACTCTAGGTTTGGATTAAGTTTAACCACCTCAATCAAATTATTATTGTAATCCGCTTCTTCCCAGATTACGTTGTCTTGTTCTTTTGCTATCATTCTTTAAGTTATGCACAAATTATACAAATATATTTGAGTTAATATTACCGATAGCTATGATATTGAAAGAACGTTACCATACTAAGTAATTAAAAAATCCTGAGTATTTTTACTAGAATAGTAAAAATTCATTTACGCTTTAGATATCTACATTGGTGCCACCATTTCTCATTCTTTTGTTATAAAACCGCTCATAAACTGAACACAGTTAACAGTTCACTTCTCTAAGTCGAATATAAACCGCTTAACGCATTTTTGTTTGAGTGTTCTTGCATTCTTTATTTTAATAAATTTTAGGTAAGGAGCAGTTTAAATTGAGTGATATACGAAAATCTTCTCATCATAAGTAAATTGTCTTAAATATACATCTTAAAGGTCTGTCGTAAAAGAAACAGAACTTTTTAAATATAACTGTTTCTGGTGGCGCCACCTATTGGTGTGTATATGAAATAAAATGTTTGATCTCTTGTTGACATTTCGTAAAAATTTTAAGACAATTGGATAACTACAATCGTTTTATCGATCAAAAAGTGACAGCAGCTTTTGGTCATCGGTCGTAAAATGCAAAGAGCAAATATTAAATTTTGTTTTAAACTTGGGAAAACGTTTACTGAAACATTTCAAATGATGAAAAAAGTTTATGGTGCTCAGTGCCTATCCCGCAGTAATGTGCATGAGTGGTTTAAGCGATTCCAAGAAGGTCGTGAGGATCTCTGTGACGATCAGAAGTCGGTCGTCTTCAGAAGTCAAAAATAAAGACAATGCTGATTTGTTTTTACGATTCCGAGGGTATTGTACACCAAGAGTTGGTCCCACCTGGCCAAACGATTAATGCTGTGTTTTACCTTGGTGTTATGAAGCGTCTTTTGTCACGCATTCGTCGTGCTCGACCACAATACCGTGAGGCAGGGTCTTGGTGCCTGTGACACGATAATGCGCCGTGTCATCGGTTGACGCTTGTCACTAATTTTTTGACAAAAAACTCCATATTAACCATTAATCACTCATCCCTACTCACATGATCTGGCACCCTGTGAGTTTTACCTATTTGGAAAACTTCATTTTCCCATGAAAGGACACTGGTTTCAGGACATTTCAGCTATCCAAAAGGCGACGACCGATATTCTCAAGAGCATTCCGAAAAATAACCTTAAACACTCATTTAAAATGCTAATTGATCGGGCTAAACGCTGTATCGGAGCACAAGGAAACGACTTTGAATAAAAAAATATATCTTTTGAAAAATATAAATTTTTCGTTGTTTTTTTTAACAGTCCTGTTTCTTTTGCGACAGACCTTGTAAATATGTTTCAGCTTGGCGTTTAACGAATATTCAATAATATTCTGGTTATCTGGTTATGGAATGTTATGAAACAAATGATTTGTTTACAATTTATTTCTATAAAAAAGAGTAAACTCTGTGTATCTCACTTACCTTGCGCTGTGCAAATAACGCCATTCGCTCACGCTCACGACTTGAATCACGTGCTCGTTGCTCTCGCAATTGCTCACGTTGCTCACGTTCACGGCGTTTTTCACGTCGGCGCTCTATTTCCTCCAACTCGTGCAAATTCGGTAAGCTACCCATGTTGGCAGGCGTTCAAAAATTAAGACCAAGGATGCTTAATATACCGTTATTGCTAAGCTGTGGGAAGCGTAGTGTCAAATACGGCCCCAAACGCACGCTAACCAATACAACTAAGCATGTGTGTGTCTCGGTATATACGCGACTTTATGTAAATATTGGTATTGTACACTTACGTTCAGAAAACTCGCAGATTTTTTTTTATTGTAGATAAAAGCGTTTTGCTCTTTGTATTTGTTTATTTACTGCTACATGAATCCAGTATACGTATTTTCAATATTTTGCATTTATGCTACTGTTAGGTAAAAAAATTAATTAAATGTTTCTAACTTGTTTTGGTTGCCTAGAGCAGCCGATGGTGGCTACGGCAGGCTACGGTATGTTCAGTTATTCCAGCTGGCTTCAGCTTCGCGACGCTAATGGGCTATTTGGCATAATAACTTTGTTTTTACTTTACACACTTCGAGTGCGTCATTTAAAAATTTGTTTGTAACCTTACTCAATATTTTTATATGTTAAACTTTGTAAATATGTATTATTGTTATTTTTCCGCACTTAAAGTATTATATGAATGTCACAAATGTATGTACTTATATCATTATTAAATATTATATTATTGTTATTAGTTCTCAATAGCTTTTGCCAACAATCTGCTTTGCATCGGACACTCTGCACACTCTTGGCGCGTGTGGTTGCGCTTGACTGGGTGCCGTTGATGCGGTTAGTTGGGTCTAAATTAATGTGAACTCAAAATACATACATACATACATATGTTCTCAGTAAAAGTTATATTCATTAATTGGTAATCTTGTCGTTTTATCGGTTGGTATTGTCATTAGAACATTCGTGGATGGTACACATAATGATATCAGGATTGCCGCAAGGCGTCGCCTTATTTATACGCGTTATGAATTCTTTAAATTTACGCGATATTACTGTTTTGTCTTTTGTTGAGCTTCTGAAATACAAAAAAGAACATTATCACGATTGTGATATGCTTTAGTAATCGTTATGTGGCATAGTACTAAATAATTAAAATATTAATGCAATAATTTAGGGGAAATAATTATTTTTTTGTTTAAAAAATAAGAGTTTATTGAAATTTCAATGTTTTTAATAATATGCTTTTTGCAAAAAAAATCGACTAGACGGGCCCCTGGAATATAAATTCATAACATTATTATAAAACAAGAAAAGTGCCGAAGCATTAATATCTCTCAGAAGTGCATTTGTATAATATAGTATATCTAAATTTATGTACAGCTGTTCATGGAAATAGCACTACTATTCCTTCGGAGGGTTCTAACTATAAAACACAAAATTTAAATTAAAAATGCAAACTATGAATGTAACATCTCTAACAAGTAATATCTGTCTATTTCTATGCATATAACACGTGGATCAATAAGTCCCGGGACCGATGCATAGATGGCGTTGCCAACAAAAGTTCCGTATGATTTTTCATAAGTACCAACCTTCAAAAGATACCTGTCAAAATGTCATGTCATTCTGATGTTTGGTTCACGAGTTACAGTGATTTAAGTGACGCTTGTTTTGAAGTACGAAATCGCTGAGAAATAAAAAAGAAGAAAGTGCTCTTTCACCAAGAAAATGCGCCGTGTCACAAGTCGCTCGCTACAATGGCGAAATTGCTTCGAATTGCTTCCGCACCCACCATATTCACCGGATCTGGCCCTCAGCGACTACTACCTGTTTGCAGACCTCAAAAAAATTATCCAAGGAAGGATGTCATCGCCGAAACGAACGCTTATTTCGAGGCCAAAGATAAATCGTTCTATAAGAAAGGTATTGAAATGTTAGAGAAGCGCTGGACTGATTGTGTTTTTCTTGAAGGAGACTATGTTGATGAATAAAGTCGAGTTTTGCCAAAAAAATGTATTTTTCTTATTTAGTCCCGGGACTTATTGATCCACGTGTTACACAGTTTTATTTTTTTAATATATTTGTATATTTTACTAACAAGAATTATTCAAAAAAAAAAATTAAGAAATGTTCCTGTCCATGAAAATAGTATTGCCATTTTGTTAAAGGAAAAATAGAAAAGAAACTATATAAAAATTTTAATTTTATATAGAAAATATTTTCGTTTGATTCTTAACCCTTTTTTTATTACATCCATACACCGACGTTGTATACGGAATATTAGATTCTGACCACGTCTCATTAGGATTTGTCCATAAGCCTCCTTGACGTTGGCCAAAGTTGTGTTCAACTTGATGGATTTGCTGTTGCTACAACTCGTTTAAGATTTCCCTAAAATATGGCGGTTTGCAGGTCTGGAAGTGGTCTGATTACTCACATCTGCGAACTCGTCCTCCCAATTTGACCAGAGAACATGTGTACCAAGTTTCATCTAGATATCTAAACTTTTACTCACGTTATCGTTTGCACAGATGGACGGGCGGACAGACAGTCACTCGCAATTCAACTCGTCTCGTCACCTTGTTCATTTATATATATACATATATGTATGTCAACCAATATCTATCGCGATTAGTTTTAGGTGATACAAATAACTATTATGTGACATGTTGCAAGTGAAGCAGAATTCCGGGTCGTCAATCCTGGCTTCGCAATAGTTGCGCCGGCTTACCACAACCGTTTTCGTAAGTGGCCACTTTTTGTTATCAGTAACCATCCGCTCCAGAAATGGATCGATTTGGTTGCGATTCAGCAAGGATTCACAGATGAAAATCGCTCCACGATTTTTTGTTTGTGTTCAAATTTTGTAGTGAGTGGTTTCTGATTTCCATTATTATGTCGATGTTTTCTGACATTGACCTCCCAAAGCATGTTGCATGCTTGACATCAAAATTAGAGGAACGGAATCAACGAAACCGATATTACAATATAAGGAATTTTCAGCCATCTGGCTTGCGTTTTCACTTCTATCGAAGAAAAACTAGAAAATCTGGCGTATTTACCCTTTGCAAGTATCCCTCTTTGACCCCAAACTTTTTTCTTAGTACGAAATCTCATTTTTCTAGTATCATATAGCGTAACCCAAACACATTTATATAACGCAATATAGAATCTATCGCATACAATGCCGATCAACTGAATAGGTTCACAGAAATTCGCTTGCATTTTCATGAATTTTTCATCACATATTGATCGTACGCATGTTTTTTTAAAAACGTTTTAACTTTATATTTGTGTCAATCAGTGTGCGCTAGTAAAGAACCGCTTGCTAAGTACCGTTGCTTTGCATATTCTGTTTTGCTATTTATTTCGCTAATTTTTTGGTTCAACTGAAAGATTTTTAGTTTGCGATTAAACTTGGCGGTGTGGCGACACATTTTTTTTATTTCATATATTTTCTTTAAATTAAATGAAAAATGGGACGCGGAGAACAATTATCCGAGTTGAAATCCTGAAATCCGAGAGAAATTGGACGAAGCCAAAATGTTGTGAGTAACTTTTTGAGAAACAAAGCAGAATATGGCAAAAACATGAAAGGCGGAGTCAAACACGCCATCTCTGCGGCAGTCAGGAGGCATATTGTGCGAGATGCGTCCAATTCACATCTCTCAGCACCCAAAATTAAAGAAATTTGCAGTGTTACAGCCAGTGTGTCTGCAGTTAAACGTGTGATTTCGTCGGCTGATTATCTAAAATGAATGAAACTTAAAAAAAACCACCGTTAAATGATGCACGTAAAGCTTTACGACTGCTCTTTGCGCGCAAGCACATGAGCTGAACGAGCGAATAGCAGAAGGTGTTTTTTTCCGACGAAAAAAAATTAATTTAGACGGCCCTGATAGATACAACTATTATTATCACGATCTTCGAAAGGAAGAGCATTTCCTGAGCCGTCGCCATAGCTGTGAGGGAGGCATAATGGTGTGCGGGTCGGTATCAGACTTTGGCACTTACGACCTTCAATTTGTCATTCCAAAATGAACGCGGAAACATACAAATCCATAATACAGAGTGCGTTTCCTCATTATTCCAATATTTTTCATATTATCAAATGGACTTACCAGCACGATAACGCTTCTATTCATACAGCTAGGGTGGTAAAAGAGTGGATTAAGGCTCAAAATGTGGACTTGCTCGAATGGCTCCCATATTCACCTGACCTTAATATAATGGAAAACGTATGGGGGTTGCTATCGCGCAAGGTATATGAAGGAGGCAGGCAGTTTGATTGCAAAACAACTTTAGTTGCGGCAATTAAAACGGCCTGGACAACAATTTCGCTGCAAATACTGCAAAATTTGTATAGCTCGCTTCCCGATCGTTTATATGAAGTTAAGTATATCGAAAAACGGCGGATTCACTCATTATTAAACTTATTAAAAATTACTTTAGAAATGTACTTAAGTATAACCTAGGTGCCAAAAATATGAAAATTATCTTAAGTTACTTATATAGTTTTAATTTTTTTATGTTGAGCCTATTCAGATGAACGAAAAAAAATCGTTGATTTTGTTAACCTTTCAGTAGAAAAAATAAATAAGAAATAAATAATATGTTTCTGAAAAACCTTCTTCATCATTTTATTTCAATATGATTTAAGAATTAAAGAAAAAAAATGTAAATCGGAAAACTGGTTTAGGAATTATAGATCAATTCCTACCTCTGAGATCATGAACCTATTCAGTTGAGGGGCAATGTAAGTATATGGTCTAATAACAGAAAAATAAGTTTTTTGCCATATAAATACAGTTGCTAATAAAAATGAAGTATTGCCAAACCATAAACAATATAGATCTATGTATGTACAGATTTGCAGCGAATAAGAGTAACTTTCTAATTCCGCTCAACCATTTCTGAAGTGGTCCTAAATTTAAAACAAAAGAGGGCAGAAAAAATGTGAATAGTAATACCAGTATGTGTTCTAAAACCAATTAAACCTTCTTAAGAAAACACATAAAAACTTGATGTCGAAATGCCTAAAAGTATATTTAGCAACATGTTCTGGTTGGCAGCTTTTGATGAAATCACAAATTTTTTGGCAATAACAGTGAGGAATGTTAAAATGTTAGAGTTTTTGTGTGTACATACATATGTATGTATTGATGCATACGCATATTGAAGTTCAGCATATGGCGACAATCTAATAACAAAAGCTCAAGTCGAAGCGTATATAACACAAGAGACATTGCATCAAGAGGCAATAAAATTTTAAAATCTTTCATCAATGTTGTTATTAGAAATTTTGTTGTTTTCCCTGTCGTATTATTAAAATGTTGTTGTTTTCCGTACATTTGAGGTCGTATTGAATATGAAAGTTTTTGTCAGATACCCAAAGGTTGGAGAAAATACATTTTTACTATTCTTTTAACATAAAGCCCTATTTAAAGTCTTCTATATGCTATATACCATCAGGTCAATAGCTTTAATTCAAAATTTCAATTAAAGAAATGTAAAGCTTTGATGATATGTTAATGCCATTTTGCTAATATTCAGTTATTACTTTAATATTACCTCAAGGCATTCTTAAACAGTGTCAGTAGTTTCTGAAATACGCCTACTACTGCCTACGCTTATGCGCATTTACATTTCAATACAAACATACTTGTACTTGTAGTTCGCAGTAGCAAGGAGCACTTGTTGGTAAACTTTTTTGAAAAAGTGCGCGTAGCCACGCTCTCTAACAAGTTTAATCTGTTTAGCTACAACAACAAAAATTGCTAAGTACAAATCTTATAAGAACTACCAACAGTGTGAAAATGGAAGAAATCGGAGGATAACCTCACTCACTCCCCACATAACGGTACTGTTAAAAACTACTAAAAGCGCGATAAATCAATAACTAAATACATATGCCAGACACATTAAATTTTACCATCGAGATGGTATGAGAGAGCTTTATGGGAGCTGGTATCAAAATTGTACTTTGGAAATCCCATATCTCAAGACCCGTCCAACCGATTTCGACAAAACTTACTACGGCATTCTTATTACATTTTTATATCACGTTGTGTAAATAAACGAAATAGAACAACAACGCCTACTTCCAATATAGCTACATTTTTTTCTACTTGATTCATTCAGTTTCCAGTACAGAAATCAAGAAGCAATTATTGTAACGGGATGCTCGAATAATGTCTTTAGTATGTGCCAACTCATGACTAAAACTTGTTCAAATCCAATAAAAACTGTTTAAGCCCCTAGACTTTTGATCGAAAATGTCAGTCAATGTGAGATATATATAACTGAAATTAATTCTTCTCTTACAATAGTATGTCTGTTTATCAAAAACGGGTTGAATCGGACCAATAATTCCTTTAGCCCCCATATACCTAATATAAAAATTTTTGAACTACCGGGTGACTTTGTACCGCATATATCGGTCAATATGTGAGTTAATCCCATGAAAATAAGAGAGAGTGTTTTACTCATAACAGTATATCGTTGTGCCTAAAATAGATACTATCAGCGGAAACTTTGCCCAGCCCCTATATAACAAATATCAGGTTATTCGAACATCCGGCTAACTTTACTCTATATGGTAAGAATGGTTTTACACTGAAATTCGAATACCAACTTAAATCAGCTTAGACATTCTGTCAAGTTCCTATAAAAAGATATTGGCTTAAGGAACGAAAGACCCTGACAGTTTCAAAAAGTTCTTTACATAACCCAGCATTCTTATCATATAACCTATGCTCAAGTATTGATTTTCATATATTTCTTATTGTAATCTCCACGGACAAAACATTTGCGTATGGTTCTCATATTATTTTTAGAAATCATTATGATTTTTTGATATACATGCATACATACATACATACATACATACACAACAAAGAAATGAAATATTATTAGAGAATGGAAAAATTTTAACCCGCAATTATTGCAACCAACTTGACTTGTCTTAGCTTATACTTTGACTCATAATATGCGCCTCACCAGTCATCAAAATTGCAAAACCAAAGTATGGTACTCTCTCCACTTTAACTCCATTGAAAGCAGAAACAACTTTTAGCCAGATAATGATGCTGAGTAGTAAATAGCTGGCATGCAAAATACTCCCACTTGCAGTGGGACAACCATTATTAAAAATTATTTAATTTCAAAGGCTTAAATCTGTATTTTACTAAATATAATTAAAACTTACGGGCTTTGAAGGTAGAAGTACTCTCGATTAGTTTTCGGTGTAAAAAAAGGTTGAAATTGAAAGTAAATCATATTTATTCGTATCGATTCGCCATTTCTCTCTGCTCGATTCTGCTCTTTTGCAAAAAAATTACTTTTAAAAGCAACAACAGAGCTAACAAGTTGAATTAGTGCAAGAGAGTATACGGATATTCTATTAAAGTGGTATAGCCGCTATTTCAATACCGAGTATTGTTTTTCATATTCTAGATCAGTTTTACTATTATAAATAGTTCAGCATATGAATGAAAAGATAAACTTCTTTTTTAATTCGTATTTTTTTGAATTGAAGTCTTAAAATTAATTATAGTAATATATAAAAAAGTAAAGTAAACTAAAACACTTTTTAAAAATCATAACACTATTGCATATACGTACATACATACATATGTACATATGTCACTATAGTTGTAGGATGGCAGGATTGCTGCCTGTTTGTTTGATCATTTAGTTTGTTCGGTTCGCTAGAGAGAATAGCGAAACAGCCTAAAACGTAGACCCGTGGCCCGTGTCAGCTGATACGCGACCTATCTTATGGGCGCGCAATGTAAGTGAACAGCGAAAAACGCTACTCCCTTCTCTCTTTCCCGTAGGATGTCGTAGGAATCCACGGCATTTGGATTTTTGCCGTAGAAACGTGTCAGCTGATTGCTCTCTCACAACGCAGGGTTGCCAATCTCGATTTACTGTAGTAATTATAAAAGTTGTCTTCAATATGTTTGAAGTTTTCTTAAACTAACTCAAAATCAGAGTCGAATGCTATTACTTATAAATACATATATAAACTTTTTTTTAATAGTTTACTTTCAGTTTTGATATTTTATATTATAAAAAATTGTAATTGTTTATTTATAGTTGTGTACAACACTATATACATATGTATGCGTATTGAGCAATGGCAACATTGTTTAAACGAAAACAAACAAAGATGGCTGATTTCTGCGTTTTTACCAGGGGCTCAGCTTTTAACACATTTTGCTCGCTAAGGATGGCGAAGGAAGTAAGGGAGTAGCGTTTTTGTTGTTTCTGCTATAACGCCCTCTATCGCGTATCGAAGACAGCAAATATTAAACTTCAATATCCATATGCATGTAATATTTGTTTACATATTTGATATTATGTCTGAGATTTGTATGTGTATTTCGATCTTTCAGCAAATGAAAGACCCTCAAGTGCTGAACACATTGAGCGCGACAGCCCGCAAACGACATCTGTCAAATATTAAAATACACAGTCTAATGGACACAGTTATTTTGACAGCTGCACGACAACACGACTGCAGGCCGACAGTTGTCGCTCTCGCTAACTTCGATATATTTTTATATTTGCAAACGACAGTAGGACGACAGTAGAGTTGAAAGTAAAGGGATGAGGTAGAGTGGTGATGCCACTAAGTAAAATTATTCAAAGCTCTAACAAACCTGACGTTATTTTACTAATAAAAGCATAAAATAGCTCTATTATATCATTTGTAATAACAATTGATAATTTAAAACAAATTAATTTATCTAATTACTTATTTTATATTTTAAAAAATTTCACTTTGAACAAAATACTAAAATTTCATTGAAAAGAAAGGTATTAGCAGGGATAATGGGATGCCCAACTTATTCCAGTGTGAGAGCGCCTCAAAATAAGCGTTTTTTATAACATTTTCCATAATGGCCAGATCGAACAAAATAAGAATTTTTGGGCATTTTAAATTAAAACACCCAACATTTATTACGATTGCAAATTATTATATATTGGACTTTTAATATATGACGAAACTACTTAAATCGTTTTTTATGATTTTATTGTATATTAAAATAACTGAGTTTTGATCTTTCAATACTTAATAAAATGAAATAAGCCTGTTAGTTCTCAATTAATAAATGTTTTTAATCATTTGTAATTGAAAATTAATTCTATTATGCATCAAATTACAAAACGTTTCATGAAATATATTTAAGTTTCGCATTTTCTTTGATTTTCATTGTTTTAAATTTGTATTAGCGATCTTGAACGGGGGCAACAAATTCCTCCGTTCACATATATTTTTGGTATAATTTCGCTCTGGCCGTTCCAGTCCTTCCAATTGCAAAACGTCAAAACCTAGCCAATCCAGTCAACTGTCAAAGTTCGGTAGGTGAGCGGTTCTCACATTTCCAGTGACAGGAGAGTTGGGGATCTCTTTATCTCTGGGTATTAGTATGGCCACAACGAAATTGTGTATATGTATAATGGACAGCTGTGTTGTCTTGTGTACATGCCGGCCATTGTTATGTCGCTGCCTTCTTACAAATGTTCATGTAGAAAGATTCACGACGCCATTTACAGTTCACTGTCGTGCTGCCATGTCGTGTCGGGCTCAATGTGTTTAGCACTTAAGTCGTATAGTTTTTATCCGAAGCTTTGCTATTTCCGAAATACTCTTTTAGAATTGACGTTCACTTTAATAACGTTAAAAAAAGGGAGTTTTAGACATATCATAAACTCTACTCAAATTTATTGTGTAGCAACCACGAAAGTTAGTAATGTACTATTTTCTATTTTTCTATAAAAACCAATGAAGAATCGTGTGTCGTCTCCCACACAAAAGTTGTTTAATAGCAAGTATTTTTTTTTTACGAATATTAAGTTTGTGTTGGATATGTTATTTCTTAACCAAGAATAATAGAGGCAGGATTGTGATAGTCAAGTCAAATTTAAATAGGAATTGCAAAAAAAGTTTTCTCCTCATTTTGTTTCTGACGTCTAAAACATTAGTAAGAAACAATGCATTTAATCTTACTTAAATATAACAAATCTCTCAGCAACCTCTACCATCAATATAATACTGAGGCATAGAACGTGATCCGATAAACAGTGTTCATCATTCTATGATAAATCTGAAATTGCGGACTGCATATTTTTCCCAATTGAACATGGTAAGTTTAATTTTGATGAATAGAGATTTATGATCTAAGGAACTGCTTAATGGTTTACGAGTGTAAGGAAAACTGTATTTAAAAATTATTTTTAATGAAAAGCTTAGCTAAAGTTCATTATGAATGGAAAATATAAAATATTCCACAGTTTAAGAAGTTTCGTGTAACAAAAACTTAGTGTTGTAAATACCATTGCCGACTTCAAAAACTGTGATTAATATTTATTCACTTTTTGATGCACAATTATTTCGTTATTTAAAAATTTTTGTAAACCGTTTTGTAACATAATTATATCACTGTAGGAGTTGTATTGCGGCGTAAGTGAAAATAAATTACAGTACGCCAACTGTTAACGAGTTTTATTTCATATACAAAGCACGCAATATACATATCTTCATGTATTCAAATGAAGCAAAACAGCTAAAGAGACCAGAAGAACTGTTATAATACTAGAATGCCATGGTAACCGCGCAACCCTCTGAGTAAATCTTATACAGATTGTGAAAATATGAGTTATATATTGACATATTTATAAGTAAGTATCTATTAGTTTGTTCGTATAAACCATTTCTTATATTTACATACGTCGTTATTCATGTTTAGCACACATTGGTCCCTCAAACTGCGCTTAATGCCTCATATTTTCATTTGTAGATTATCTCGTGAGTTTTTCGTTTGACTTAAACGTTCTGTGGCAGCAGCATCAGTAAGGTATAATTTATGTACATACATACATACATACATACTTACATATGTGTTTTACGAAATAGCGGCAACGATGGCGAACCGATGGGCGTTGCTGTGCATACGTTAAACTTACTATTTATACCAGAAGTAGTTCTTATATTGTATTTACATATGTATGTACATATGTATGTATATACATGAATGACATTACACAATATTATATTTGTATATACATATGTATGTTTATATATAAGTCACAGCATAGTATAGCATGATTAGTGTAATTTTCAGCATCGCGGTTTGCCACTCATTCCACCCTCGGGTTATTTTCATTCTTTCAATTCATGCATAAATAAAGGAAGTTCTTTTTAGAGGCATTAAGTTAAAAAAAATATTGTTTTTGTCAT
Source organism: Bactrocera tryoni (assembly GCF_016617805.1). Taxonomy (NCBI): domain Eukaryota; kingdom Metazoa; phylum Arthropoda; class Insecta; order Diptera; family Tephritidae; genus Bactrocera; species Bactrocera tryoni. The sequence goes on along the minus strand of NC_052502.1, from coordinate 62,763,679 downwards.
AATCACCAATATTTGAAATTTTTTAGTACGCGATTTCTGGCACAATGCCATCAATATTTATTAAAAAGTCTTATGGAAATCATTAATCTCGACCAATTCTGCATGAGGTTTCTCCCTATCGCCGAATTTATCAATGTACCACAAACTTCATATCTATAACGTAGCCTATTTTTAATATGCTTTGGTGCCTAAAAGTTCAACCCATTAAAAATATGTTCGCTCCTTGTACCATTTGTTGCACTTTCCTACGGAATTAATTAGTGTTTAGGCGATTGCTATTGACATGGAGAAAAAAAGGTCGCGACCCATTTTCTAATGCACCTCACCATTGGCGGCAGCGTTGAATTTCGATTTCATGTTTATAAAAGTATTGATACAATACAATATAGCGGTGGACGGAAGCATAAATGAAAAATTTCTACGGGATTTCATATACTCTATGATATTATTTGACTTGTCGTTAACGTATCACAGTGCTGTAACGCGAAATTTTATTATTTGGTTTTGAAGGACTACAAATTACACGTCACTACAGGAGTAAATACATATGTAGTATACAAATATGGCACTCATACACACTTAGTTTAACAATTTGTATTTATTGTGTATATGCATACACCAATTTAGATATGGTACACGAATATAGTATGTTATATGTATGTATATTGCCTATGTTACTATACTTTGCTATAAAAGGTTATACAAGGTCTGTCGCAAAGGAAACAGTACTGTTAAAAAAACAACAAAAAATTAATATTTTTCAAAAGTTATATTTTTTTTATTCAAAGTAGTTTCCTTGTGATTCGATACAGCGTTTAGCCCGGTCAATTCGCATTTCAAATGAGTGTTTAAGGTAATTTTGCGGAATGCTCTTGAGAATATCGGTCGTTGCCTTTTGGATAGCTGAAATGTCCTGAAACCAGTGTCCTTTCATGGGCAAATGAAGTTTTCCAAATAGGTAAAAATCACAGGGTGCCAGATCAGGTGAGTAGGGTGAGTGATTAATGGTTAATATGGAGTTTTTTGTCAAAAAATCAGTGACAAGCGTCGACCGATGACGGCGCATTATCGTGCAACAGGCGCCAGGACCCTGCCTCACGGTATTGTGGTCGAGCACGACGAATGCGTGACAAAAGACGCTTCATAACACCAAGGTAAAACACAGCATTAATCGTTTGGCCAGGTGGGATGAACTCTCGGTGTACAATACCCTCGGGATCGTAAAAACAAATCAGCATTGTCTTTATTTTTGACTTCTGAAGACGACCAACTTCTGATCGTCACATAGGTCCTCACGACCGTATTGGAATCGCTTAAACCACTCATGCACATTACTACGGAATAGGCACTGATCACCATAAACCATAAAGTTTAAAACAAAATTTAATATTTGCTCTTTGCATTTTACGACCGATGACCAAAAGCTGCTGTCACTTTTTGATCGATAAAACGATTGTAGTTATCCAATTGTCTTAAAATTTTTACGAAATGTCAACAAGAGATCAAACTTTTTATTTCATATACCCACCAATAGGTGGCGCCACCAGAAACAGTTATATTTAAAAAGTTCTGTTTCTTTTGCGACAGACAGAATAAAGTAAAATGATTCCCTTCGGTGCCAAGTCAGGACTGTACGGTGTATGAGTCATCAAAACGATGTTTTGTGAGCTCAAAGATATAGTGGTTTCAGTCGATTTTTGATTAAAAACTTTTGCTGGATTCGGCTTATCTGAAAACATCCTTATAGCTGACTGCTGTTTACTTTCAGGCTCATTCGCGTATATACAGGATTGATCACCTGTTACAATGTCAAATATAAATGGGTTTCAAGACACCGCTATCGTAATCATAATTTTTCTCGAAACTACACAAGCCTTTTTTGAGCGATTGACAAATTATGTGAACAAATGTTTATGCAATATCGTCTTGGAGTGATCAACGTCCTCGATTAAATAATTCAATATACCACCGATAAACACTGGCTCCTGATGAAGCTTCATTGTCAAAAATATAATTAAGTTCATCGTGGCACTGTTGCAGAGTTAAGGGGTTACATGGGTTTCACAGTTTCAAAAAATCGAATTTTTTTTTTGTCTTATTAAATTCTAAAACATCTCTAGAATATTGTACTAAATTTTCAAGTTGATACGACTAATAGTTTCGGAGATACAGCCTTGAGAACTTGTGCGTTCGAGATTAGCCCCCTTAGTTAGTGCGCCATCTTTAAAAGCGTTTTTCTCAAAACTATGTTTTCAAAGTCGGTTGTCAAGATTTCTCGCGAACTACTCAACCGATCTTGATCAAATTTTACACAGGTCTTAGAGATATCATTTACAAGGTCTTGAACGAAGAATTTTTTTTTTAATTACAACTATTTATAAAAAAAAATGTCGAGAGATTTTCAACGAAATTTGCATTTTTTTATAAAAATGTCTGCCAAAAATCCAATTTTACCTAGTTTATTGTTTTTACTAAAACACGTATGTTTTATTTTTATTTCAGATGATCCTGAAAGAAGTTCTGCTGACAACGCGGATGCACCTTTTTTCCGAGGGACTGCCGGAAATGGCGTCGTAATGACTGCCATTTTGATATTTTTTTTGAAAATTTTACAAAATGTTTATTAAATATGAGTCTTTTAAATAAAAAAAAATTTCATTAAAATATTTTATTTTTTATATTTAAAAAAAAATATTGAAAAAAGGCCGTTTTTCGCCCGAGGAAACCCATGTAACCCCTTAATCCATGTCGAAAGTTCCAAAAAATAATCACGCGTAATGGTTTTTGGTCGACATGAATATTTTAAGTTCATGTAAACAACACAAATAGCGCTCAAAAATGTTAAACTTTACGATAAAGTTGTGAGTTCCCAGATTTGCAGATTGCAAAACGAGGCCTGGCAAATTCCGAAATATAAAGGCAACCTACGTATATAGAGTTGTGTGTTCATGAAAATAGTAGTGTAACAGCTTCTTATATACATATAAAGATCTTTCCTAACATTGTCTGACTTGCCAAGCCAACAGGAGTGATTATTTTGGAAGTATACACATTTTAAATCATAAGAATGTAAAAATTCTGTAACATTTGCTTCCACTGCCTTTTCTATGAGCATTTGTATATTTTATTTTATTAACCGAGAACGTATAAAGTGCTATATCTAAGCTACATACAGAGATACAATTATAATTTGGTCTAGGGGATTTCAATGTCAGGGACACCAGGGGGCCTATTCTGTAACTCGAGGCCCCTGTGGTTTGAAAATGTTTGAAAAGCGGATAGGGAAAATAATTTCAATACTTCTTGCAACACCATGAAATAGGTGAAATTGGATGATAATTGCGCTTACTCCCCATATAATGGTTTTGTTAAAAACGATTAAAAATGCGACAAATCTATAAGTAAATTCGTCACAGGCATGAAGCTTTACAACCGAAATGGTACGAGAGGGTTCCAACCACGCCTACTTCCCATATAAAATAATTTTAAGTTCCAGAACGAACCAATAAATCCGGACAGAACTTTCTCCAAATAGCGCCGTTGAGGTGTGCCACCCTATGACTACAAAATGTTCAAATCCGATCAAAACTATTCAAGCCCCCAGATATCATAAATGTGAAGGCTGACTTAGATACATGGCATAATTGAAATTAGGAGAGAATCCCTTCCTGATCATAGTACATATGTCTATATGCCAAAAATGGATTGCATCGATTTAATATTTCTCTTAGTCCCCGTATATCCAAAATAAACTTCCGGCTGAGTTTATATTCCATATATCAAACAATGTATACATAAGTGATCTTAATTAAAATATACGAATATACTTATCTCCCAGGCTTGGAAGGTGCAAGAGTGTGAAGTATTCAGCTACACCCGAACTCAGCTCTTTCTTACTTACTTAGCTCCCATACCACCAAACTCTTAACTCGAATCTGTACTGTAAACAATTAGATTATGTGACGGAAGCGATAATGCAGAGGCCAGCTTTGACTCATTAGAGAGGAATTGCGTTCTATCAGGACAATGCCTCACACATCGATAGAAATTCGACATTATGAAGTTATCGAACAGAACGGTACATATTTGACCTACATATGTATGTATATCGAATCATTCTAACTATACTAAATAAAACCTTCAGTTTGTACATTCGGTATATCTAGTTAGGAACTGGGATAAAAACTGGTGGAGATAATTATACATATACATATGTACGTATACTACCCTAATTCAGTCAAAAGTTCATGTTATACATTTCAGACAATTATTTGTTTTTTGTTGGGTGATTTATCAAACACAGATTAACTTTTAAATCTCGAACTAGTCATAAGTATTAAACAGTATGACAATGGTGCAACGTTTAATTTGTATTATGCGCTGTTTCGTTTACATAAATGGGAAACTATTTGTATATACTTACATATGTACATGCATATGTTTACTGAATAGGACGAAATATTAAATTCATTTGAACTTAGTATAAACGCATGTTACAAACATGTGTATACCATAACTACAAAAGCAAAACCAAAAGAAGCCTTAAAGTGATAATCATTACGAACACGAACCTTACAATTTGGGGAAAGTTAGTAGGGTTTCGTCTCCTTTAAGTTATATCTTTATAACAAATAAACCGAATTCTCCAATTCTACATTATCTTAGACGCATATACATATGTATATGTATACACCAGTGGCGGATCCGCGGGGGGGAGGGGGGTTGTTAATTAGGGAAATTTCGTAGTTCGTGGTGTCAACTAGCGTCAGCAGTCAACGAAATTCGGAAAGAAGCAAAAAATGCTGTCATGACTCCGTGTTTCTCGCACAAACTCAACAACAGTATTTCAAAGTCAATGAAAGTACGATTAATCGAAAACGTTGCCAGTGCCATACGACAAGTCGACAAATTCTTCAAGAACTCATTTCCAAAACGTGTGACTGTATTACAAAGATACTTGGTGAAAAAATTGTCCAGTTGTGTGAAACAAGATGGGTAGAGAGGCACGATGCTGTCCTTTAATTTATTGCGAAGTTACGGTTGATCATCGAAGCTCTGAGTGGAAGAACAGAGACACAGCAGGCAAAGCAACAATTCTCATATCGGCTTTGGTCAAGTTCGAATTTATCGTCGGGCTCTTCTGTCTCAGCAACATTCTATCGCTCACCCATTCGCTCAGCGTAGTTCTTCAAAAGGAAGCAATTGATTTGGCGAAGGCATCAAAACTGATTGGGACGTTGCTTGCCACGTTGGCAAAAAAAGAGGGAAAAAGTTGATGAAATATTCCGATTGATTTATTCAGAAGCCAAGAAAATGGCGGAAAAACTCGATGTTGACGAAGCGAAACCGAGAACATGTGGTCGACAAACGAAACGCGAAAATTACGGCGTGAAAACTTGCGAAGATTACTACAGGGTCTCTGTCTACATACCTCTGCTGGATACCATCAAAGAAGATTTGGAAGCTCGTTTTTCACAAGAAGTTTTGGATGGTTACCAATTGTGTGTGTTGCTCCCAGAAAAAGCAAGTCTTTTAAAAGAAAACGAAATCGATAATCTAATCGGATGCTTGATAGAAAGATTCGGGAATCTTCTGGATGATGAAAAAAGCGTACAAAAATTTAAATTCAAAGGTGAATTAAGCTACTGGTAGCAGCAACAAAAAATTGAAGGCAGCGAAATTCCAACTTCTGCACTGGAAACATTAAGAAAATGTGATGTCGACATATTCCCAACAATCCACACCTATCTCCGACTATTCTGTACAATTCCCGTAACAAACGCGAGCTCTGAACGTTCTTTCTCTTATCTTCGCCGCATCAAAACACGGCTTAGGACGACCATGCTTCAAGAAAGACTAGTTGGATTAGAAAGATTCGCAAAACTTGGCAGTCATCGTTTTGCGTTATGAAACACGCAATGTAAAAGGATTTTTCTGTTTGAATTTTTAATAAAATGAGCCACTATGTAATGCATGCATATGGTTGACTTTTCGATTATAACCACTTTGTTTACCTAAAAATTGGAATTGATAATTTTTGTTTCGTAATTTGTACTGTATTTCTCTCGTAATAATAAGTTTGAAACCCAAATCGAAGGATAAATTCAATTTTAATTCAAATTATTTTTATTCAGTATTGTTTGGCATTTCATCATGGAAATACTTACTCCTGTATAATATTTACAAATCGTTCAACTTTATCATGTTTCGCGCATTTCGCTCAACACAACAAGCCTACTGAGTGTACTATTCACACCACCATCATCCAGCAACTCGGACTGACGTAAGGAACAACTTGGCGCATTTTACGTCGAGATCTTTAATTAAAAACGTGCAAACTACAGCTTGTACAATAACTTAAGCCGCCCGACCTTCTCTAGCGACATCGCTTCGCTCTATGGGCTGCAAAGTTGCAAGAAGATCTGACTTTTTCGAGAAAAATTTTGTTCAGCGATGAGGTACGTTTCTAACTCATGAGTATGTAAACAAGCAAAATTTTCGCATTTGGGACGAAGAGCAACCTGAAAAGATTCAAGAGCTATCATTTCAATCAGAAAAACAACGGTTTGGTGTGGTTTGTGAAATTATCGCTGCATCTTTTCGTAGAATTTTGTAGCATTGCCCCTGTCGGCCATCTGGTCACGCATTTCGGCCTCTCTCTTTTTCTGTCTGCAAATGAGTCACGCTTCCCTCTTTATATCTCGGTATCTATCCCATCCCTCAGGCGTTGTGTTCGATCGTAACCTCGCTAGGTAGGCAGTCTGTTTTCTCCCCGCTGCGACACGGCACTCCTCGTCGTACCAGCTGTTTTGCATTTTCCGAAAACCAATGGTTTCGGTTGCAGCTGTGCGTAAGGAGCTTGAAATGCCGTCCCACAGTTCCCTTATACCGTGTTGTTCACGAGTGCCCTCAGAGAGCATGAGTGCAAGGCGATTAGAAAATCGTTCGGCTGTCTATTGTGATTTCAGCTTCTCTGCGTCGAACTTTCCTTGTGTTTGTTGACGTGCGCCTTTTGCTGCACAGAGGCGGGTGCGAATCTTGGCTGCAACAAGATAGTGGACCGACTCGATGTTAGGCTTCAGAGCGTATGCACATCTAAAACACTGGAGACGTGTCTTTCGTCTATCACAACATGATCGATCTGGTTGGTAGTTTTTCGATCTGGAGACAGCCAGGTAGCTTGATGAATTTTCTTATGCTGGAATCTAAAATTTGAATTTACCGACCATAGTACCAAAGATATCTTATTTTCCCACCTTGTCGTGGGAATCGCCAAGCACGATTTTGACATCATGGCGGGGGCAGCTCTCACAGGTGCGCTTCTAGCGCTCATGGAATGCATCTTTGGTCATATCGCCCTTCTCTTCCGTCGGGACGTGGGCGCAAATCAGCGATATGTTGAAGAACTTCGCTTTGATGCGGATTATGGTTAGACCTTCATCCAACGGGATGAATGACAGTACTCGCCGACGGAGTCTCTCTCCCACCACGAATCCCACACCGAACTTGCGCTCCTTTATATGGCCACTGTAGTAAATGCCACAAGGACCTACTCGTCGCAGTCCTTGTCCCGTCCATCGCATTTCTTGGATGATGGTGATGTCAATCTTTATTTTCACGAGGACATCTACCAGCTGGGCAGCAGCACCTTCCCAATTAAGAGACCAGACATTCCAGGTGCATGCCCTCAAATCGTAATCTTAACACATTTGCAGGCGTCGTCATCAAATGGAGGGTCTCTCAGCTGAGGCTATTTTCTTTTTTCCCTGGATAGTGTTTTTTACGTGGCGGACTCCAAACCCAGCGCACAATTCTGTGGAGGGGATGTTTCGCCTTCTCACTTTAGCTCGACTTCAAAGGGATGTTTTCCAGCTACCCAGAAGATACTTGGTCAAAGACCGCAAGTTATGAGCTTCGTCAGCCATTTCTAAAAGAATCGTTTCTGGCCACTCCCAAGTGAGTGGCAATTAGAGAACTTTCCTTGCGGAAGTTCTAAAATGCCTCTCGGGATTTTATGGGTGGCATGCTCGCATAACATAATATTTATGCAAACATTTGTTTACGCTTTTATTCTTTTGGATATTGATGAAACTTTGTTTTATATTTTGATATATTCATAGAATTTACAATCTTATATAGCACATAAGTAATAAAATTACTCAATAATACAAGTTTTCATCTTCACCACCACTTTAGTTACAATTTAGTTTCTCACCTTCTCGTTTACTTGTTAATTATTTAGTTATCGCCAGATTGCCAACGACTTTTACACCCAATCATTCACTGCTTGTGTGCATCTATGAAATCTTAAAGACTCATAATCCTACCATAACACAACCATCATCCAGTGAAGGCTGAGCCTGGTCCTGATTTTTCTACGTACGACGCCCTGGTGTGCAGACTCACAAAAAACATTACAGCAAACATGCGGGGCTGGGAGCACCCACAGTAGTCACACAACATGTCCCTTTTCGTTAATACGTCAACACATACTTACATATGTACATAAAATTGTATGTGTAGAGCAAATATACATATGTATATGTGGCTAGTCGATTTCTTTGTGTCTTACAGATTGCAAACTCGAAAATAGCCGTCGATATTTGATGCTGTCGCGACCTTTGGCGACCGTCTGCAAGCGAGTTCATGTTAAGCCTATGATATTGAAAAGTTTATCAGTTAAATATAAGCTTAATGGATTTTCACATACCTATTTATATAGGTATGTATATTGAACTCTTTTTATGGATTTGGCACAACGCAGTAAAGCAAAATCATCTTAACTTCTCTGTGATGCCAAATCACTTAATTAATTTCAATTATTAATCCGTATAATTTATTCTAATGGTATTATCTTTTAAATTTCTTTTCACCTTTGTCCACTAAACTTTAACACACATTAATTTTTTTCTCAAAATTTCATTCCCACATTGCACTGCATAGTTATATTAATTATTTCTTCACTGGTCCAGACCGTGATAAAGTCGGCGGGTTGAAAAAACGAACTGAAACAGATTCAATTCAAATATCTCAACAAAGCAAAGAAAATATCCTTGCATTGCTCTCCTGTTTGTACGAAATAAGTACGCGCAGGCGTATGAGTGGTATATCGTAGTTGCCACAGGAAAAACCTGATGTAGAAACCAGTAATTAGGTATATATTTATAAAATATTGTTATAATTGATTAATTTACGACTGTTACTAATAGATATACAGCAAACTACTTTAAAGGGAATATTTGTAATAATTTTATCTTTGGGTCATTCTGATTTTAAATATTTCCTTACAAAATATGTATAGTCAAGACAAACTGCAAATCTATGCTATTCCTGCAAAAATTAAACTTATTAAATAAAAATTAAAACTTTCTAAAACTGAATAGCTGAATAGCTGAAATTAACGATCACAATAAAAGTGCCTGCCAATAATGTCACCATAATTAAAGTGTTCGTTCACAAAGGTTCAACAATTTTATCTAACATTATACTTGTAGATAAGGCTGCACGCTACATCACTGATTTGTACTAATAAATAGCCACAATCGTAATTGAATAAAGCCATAAAAAACGAAGTACATAAATAATTTGTTAAATCTCGTTTGTAGCTCTCTTAAGAGCTCTTTTCCTATACTTGTCCAACTTACGCTTGTTCTTGCATTATTGACGCCCAGCAACATGGTGACCAAATTCATTCATTAAAATCTCGACAGCTCAAAAGATTTCTCTTCCACTACAAGGCATTCCTCAATAAATTCTCTTAAACCAATGTGCTTTTCTCTTTTACCTTTTTATTTAAACAGAGAGATTTTTTTCATTTTATGACTTAGCTATCATAAATAATTTCGTTGGAATAATGCACTATGTTTGGTACTGCATGTTAAAAACAAGTAAGGAAGAGCTACGTTTCGGTGCTACCGAACATTTTATACTCTTGCAACTTTCAATAATGAAAGCCAGTGAAATACTTTAAGTTGTTAAACCAATCATATAGAGTGAAGTCATCCGGATGTTCGAAAATCCTGATATTAGTTATATAGGGGCTAGGCCAAGTTTTCGCTCAAATTTATCAATTTTTATCACAAAGATACACTGTTGTGAATAAAACACAATCTTTTATTTTCATCGGGATAACTCACATATTGGCCTATATATGCGGTACAAAGGCACCACGAAGTTCGAAAATCTTTATATTAGGTATATGGGAGTTAAGGGAAGTTTTTGGCCGATTCAACCCATTTTTGACTTACAGACAAACCATTATAAGAGAAGGATTATTCTTTAATTTCAGTTATTAATACCACACATTGACCGACATTTTCGATCAAAAGTCAACTATAGGTACTGGGTCTTAAATATTTGGTACCTATGTATACCCTTGCACTTACACCTTACTTTAAGGTGTAAAACCAATCATATAGAGTAAAATCAGCGGGATGTTCGAGAATCCTGATATTAGTTATATAGTGGCTATGCCAAGTTTAAATATTCGGTACCTAAGGGGTTGAAAAGTTTTTATTGGACTTAAGCAATTTTTAGTCTTAGGATGGCACACACCAAGGACATTATTTCTGCAAAGTTGTATTCCGTTAGATTAATTGCTTCTTGATTTGTGTGCTGGAAAGTGAACGAATCAAGGGTAATTTAAAATTGTGCTATAAGGAAAGTGTGCGTGTTTATTGTTCGATTCCGCTGATTTTCGCTACATGACATATGTAGAATTATGAAAGGAATACAACATACCAAATTTTGTCGAAATCGGTCAGTCGGGTCCGAGATATGGGATTTCAACCAAAAGAAGGCGGTGCCACGCCCAATGTCCAATTTTTACCACGGCCCCTATAAAGTCTTATCATACCATGCCGGCGATATAGTATATTAACGTCTCTGTCGCATTTAGTTATTGATTTATCGCGCTATTAGTAGTTTTGAACAGTACCGTTATATGGGGAGTGAACGGGGTTTTCGTCCGATTTCGTCCATCTTATAATATTCGTGCTGACCGAATTTGGTTGTTGTGGTTTGGTTGCCCCTGGCTACTTCGATTTCCTGCGCCAAATATGAGTTTTGTATTTTAATTTTGTGCCTAGTTATGGCACTTTATAGGTTTTCGGTTAATGGCGATTTGTGGGCGTGGCAGTGATCCGATTACGCCCATCTACGAACTCGAACTTTTATATACCCTGAACAGGAATAGCCTCCACAAATAAAAAAGTTTCCATTCAATAAGTTGATTTTGCTCTTTCAGTTTGTATGTATTCTGCTATTTGCTATAGTGGTTCCACCTGAGAAAATATATTCGGAAATTAGACCGTTACCTTGGACAAAAATCCATGCCAAATTGCGTGAAAATAGCTTGTCAAAAGAAAAATTTTACATATATCGTTAAGTCATATGTCAGCTATAAGCTTAAGTGATCCCATCTGAGCAATTTTTTGTGGAGATTAAACCGTACATCAAAAACGTCATGCTGATCAACATTCCAAAACATGATCAGGTTTAGATTTAGGTAAAATAACCTGTATTTACTTCTTACTTTTCATAGAGTTTGTCAAATTCTAAACTAAGAACTTATCCATGACTTAATAATATGAATTTTAAAAAGCCTTTATTCGTTAGTTTGGTTTTCATAATCGATCCAAAAACCACTTATTAAACGCTTTTTAAACTGCTACGAATAAGTTATCCTGCCGCGTAAAAGCGAGAAGGTCTTCATGACAAGTTTAAGATTGCTAGAAAGTCGTAATTTTTATGTGTCATATCATCATACTTTCTAATCTACTTTTAATTGAACCGTTAGATGCATCGAACTGTGGACATATAGTGTGAGGGCTCACAGAACGATTCGAAATTAAGCAAAGTTATGATTTTTTTAAATTGTTAATGCTACAAATATCTGTTTACCAGTAGAGAATATGTATGCATAAGTAAAGAGGGTAAAAATGGCAATTTTTGATATTAAATACACTAAGATATTTTAACACTTTAGCGATGGTATCAAAGAATTTTAAAACGTTTCAATATCAAAATATCACTTGACGAACCTTACACGTATGCTTTCGATGTAGAGTTAACAATTATGGAAGAAGTACTCGTGACGAAATTGTGCGAGAAAAAATTGAAGTTAAATCTTCTACATTTACAACCATCCAAAGTTTCATCGAACCGTCAAAAAGATGAATTATAATAATTTTTTGACAATTTGGCAACATTACTATTTTCAACCGAACTTCATTTTGGTTGAAGTTTTGAAATTCCGTATTATCGATTACTACTCAACCCGACAAAAAAGTTTCGGTTGAGGTTTTTCATTTTTGTGGAATTATAGTTTTTAATTCTGTGTCATTAGGGTTGACTAGAGTATTAAAATTTCAACTTGTACCAAGCAGGTGAACATTACTGCGTTTATTTAAGAAAAATATTAATATAAAACGGAAAATATGTAGTTAAAATATTTTATTTATAATATGAAACTATTTTAATCAGCTATTTTGGACAAGACAACTGCAATTTAGAAAGAGTTATGAACATAATTTTTGAAATAATTCAATTTTTGAAACGTTTTGCTTCTCTTCAGTAATTTGTATTTTATCCACTCCGCAGAAAAACGATGTTCATAATATTTAAAACCTTCTTAACAACTATATGTAATCTACCAACAGCAAGGAAACGGAAAAAAAGATGTAACGCCAACAGATATTGGCAAAATTTAAAATTGAACTTAAAAGTATTGTCCTGATTTCATCAACCCCTTTTGAACTTTTTTAAAATTTTTGCATACTGACCGAGATACGCGGTATAAAGTACCGGAAATGGAAGCTCGTAATTATTAATGTTAAATATAGTATATTGAGGTTATGATAAGTGTTGAACCAATTTTACTCACTTTTGGCACAATTTGTAATCTGATATCGACAATTTTTATCCGTAAGATTAAATATGTACCTTGAGTACACTATTTATGCAAAGGTTTAGTGAAAGAATCAGATGGAATAAAAAGTTTACTATTTAGTGCTTAGTTAGAGGTCCGATTACGCCCATGTACGAACTCGTCTCGTCTCCTTTATATGTATATATGTATATACATATATAGTTCGAGTTCGTAGATGATCGTAATCGGACCATTGCCGCGCCCACCAAACGCCATCCATTAACCAAAAATCGATAAAGTGCACAACTAGCACTAAATTAAGATATATGTAGTACTGTAATTTCGCACAGGAGATCACAGTAACAACGGGCACCTTTGGGCAAACAATTTTGAAAAAGTGGGCTTGGCCGCGCCCTCTAATAAGATTATTATACATATTATTGAAATCTCATATATCGGGAACCGACCGACCGATTTCGACTAAATTTAGTACGTGGCATTCTTCTCATATTCCCATATCAAAGTGCGAAAATGGGCGAAATCGGTTTACAACCACGCCTACTTCCTACAACAAATGTGGAAGCCTTTGATATAACGGGATACAACTTTACATTACTAATTCCTGTAAAGTATGACACTGTTCAAGCCCCTAGGTACCGAATATATGGATACAGTAGTAGTATCTATAATTGACTTTTGACAGAAAATATCGATGAATGTATAGAATATACAATTGTAATTCGGAAGTAATTCTTTCCTGATAATAGTAACTTTGTGAAAATTGTCAATACTTCCCTGAAACTCCATATACCTAATATAAAGATTTTCGAATTTCCGGGTGACTTTATTCTGCATACTATTAGGGGTTTCACATAGTCTCATAAAGTTATAAGTTATAACGATCCGAAAGCATAGCGTTCAGAGTTGTATTTTAGTATGCAATCCAACAACAAAGATTTATGATTTTATGGTTTTACGATGCTTTATGACACGTTGTGAGTATCCCATATAATGGGTTGTCAAAAAAGGCTTGCGGTATTTCTATTGAATTTTTTTTTATTGAAATCGAAATGAATTTTTGATGACTCATTCCCAGCTCTTGGCCGATGCTATGGCTGCTACTATGCCGGTCTCTTTCGACCAATTCAGCGATTTTATCGCAATTTTCGGCGACACGCCTTCCGGAGCGTGGCGCATCTTCGACCACCTCTACACCAGAACGAAAACGTTGAAACCATCGTTGAGCGGTGGAAATGGAAACTGTATCAGGTCCATAAACTGCACAAATTTTATTGGCGGCTTGAGATGTATTTTTGCCTTTATCGTAGTAGTAATGTAAAATATGCCGTATTTTCTCTTTATTTTGCTCCATGTTTGCGACGCTTAATAGATAAAGTCGGGTCGATACCATCCCGATACTCGATATTACATACATGTAGCCTCATGCCGAATATGTCGGTCAGATTATGAGTTATATAAAGTATATGTACATAAATATAAAATTCGTTGGATTCCTCCCATTGACATTTTGCACCTTAAGGTATTTCTCTGGCTTTGACTCCTGACAGTTGCAAGGGTATAGTTTTCGGTTACACCCCGACTTATGTACTACTGTGCCCAAAAAATAAGGTGACATTGTATTTATTTTGAAAATTCTAGTATACCATAAGGAAATAGCCCTGCACATATTTTTTTTGTCATTATGAATGCTTTATATGTTAGGAATTATATTTTATGTTGTACGCTACTTGAAGAGAATAAAGTGAACTTTTTAAGGTCTAATCTATTTACTTTAAACGTATAATATAGTATATAGTGTTCGGAATAGTGAAATCGTTCGGATTGGACAACTACAACATATAGATGTCTTCCAAACTGACTTACCACTCTCGTATCTTGGCACAGATTGAAATTCTCTGCATCGCTATAATCTCCGAAAAAATTCTTCAGATCGGACGACTGTAGCATCTAGCTGCCATATAAACTGGCCGATCAAAAACAAGATATAGATCTTTTATACCTCTTTATGCTATAAAAGATGCACCTGTGAAGGGTTTAGCTGCGGTGCAGCCACCTCTGTTTTTTTTTCAAATTTGCATGAAATGTTCTATCCCTTTCATATTTGTTTATAAAGGCATTCGGTACCTGTTAAAAGTTAATCTCTGAATGTTTATAATATAGTAGCAGATAGGTATTTAATAGCTGAAATATATAATTATTAAAAACTCAACATGGGTTTGTGCTCATGAATTTTTATTAAATTGTATTAATTTGAGTAAACATTTTTCATCAATTTTTACTAATTGGTTTAATTATCGCTTCTTCATTATTATATAGTGTACATATTTGCTAATTCACATTAAAATGTGTGTATGACTTGTCCATACACTTTTCACCCTACCAATCTGTGTCTGTGGACACTGTTCAAACGCCTGCTCAGAATAATATTCATTTTATTAACCAGAACTTTTTTGATGCCACACGAATTCAATTTCGACTTTAACTCGAACACTCTAAACTCTCTTTAGTGTAACATACTTGCTTCTAGTTCTGTGTTTTAATATAAACCAACACATTTTTGTTTTAATATTTTCTAATACATACACATATGTATATATTGTGTATTGGTAGGTATATATTGTTGCAGCAAAAACATTCACGTACATATATTTCATGCTAGGTGTGATTTTTAAAACTATTATTCTTCAATATAATTTTAATTAATTGTAGAATATATATGTATGCATATGTGTATGTGATTTTTGCTGGCCATCGCAATTTGATTGATTGGCTTCATTTCTAAATATATTTAATATGCATTTATTTTTAATCCATCGTAATGTATTACGCAATACATTCAAAATTTAATTTCATCATGCCTGAAAAGCAATATTTTGTAAAGTTCCTAAGTTCATATTTATATAATTTAAACTATTTAAATTAACAGTGCAGCACAAATAAGGCAAGAAAAGTTTAGTTTTATGAGTTAATTTTTCATTTTGCTACTATACAAATACATACATACATACATATATGCACATACTTATAACAATTGTTGTACATAAACAGTTAAAATGAAAACACATTACGACGCAAGATTTTACCCACAAGTACTTACAGACATACTTAATTTTTTCGAAATATCACATTTTTAAGCAATAAACGCATGCACATAACTATGGATACTTATAAAACATAAAGGAAACAGCGATTTAAAGGACGGCAAATAATCGCTTTACGTTTGCACACATGTACTTAATAAGTCACACTCGTTGTTTTTGAACAGTTTCTTATGTATGTAGAAGTACATAGCAGCGAAATTACGTAATAATAAAGTAAACGACAGTAAATAATACATATCGTCACCTGAAATGCAAAATAATGTATTATCAAAAAATTCGAAATTGTGTGTCTTATTGATTATGGTTCACTACTTCAAATTACATACATACACAATATTACTTATGTCAAACATTTTCAGGTTCTGAGCTCAGATATATGCCAGTTTCAACCAATATTAAAAATTTTTTTCACTCATGTTCCATTTTATGTCGTGTTTAATTCATGCCACTGAAAATTTCCGAAAATGTTGTTACGTTATTTTGCATTTCAGGTGACGATATATGTGACCTGGTCTACAGAAAGGGGGCTTAGGTGTCAAAAAATATATTTTCAACGAGAAACTGTAGAAACGAGTTGTTTATTTTTAACAGCTGTTTCCCAGAAAACTAGTTTTCGCACGTTAGCTCCCTTTTCATAGACCAGGTCACATATAGTTATTATGCTCGAGACAACGCTGTCAATAAGTATAAGCTTGATGTCATCTACCAACATAACCCATACATTTTTGGAATTTGCCAAAAAGGATAAGTTGAGAACAAAATAAAGATACAAAAATCGAAATAAAGTTAAAAATTGAATTCCAAATCCATTCGCAAAATTTATCAGCTGACCCAAAGCCCTCTTTTTTGTGGTGCATTAAAATTATTAATTTTGCTGTTATATATTAACAAAAAAATCGAAATATGCACCAAACAGCTTAAACTAAAACTACAACATTATTTTCTTTCTATTCTACTTTTTCCAATTCGGGAGATCGAATACTCGTATCTTTGGCCCATATGCCAGCCTGAACTGAACATTTGAATAACTGCCTTTGAGAAAGATTTTGAAAATTTTTTGAGGTTTCGATCATAAACTAGCTTTAAAAGTATGAGGATAGAAAAAGCATAATTTATAAATACTCAGGAATTGCTATAAATTTAGCAAAATTAACTTAAACTATTTTGTTGGTATTACTTTGTATTTTAAAAATGAAACAAAAAATACTATACTATTGCAAATTAATTAAGCAAAAGCTCTAAGCACAGCAATCGGTATTATTAACTAATTTTTGAGATAAAAAAAAAATCAGTAAAAAAGTAGTGAAAGATGAGCTCAATATAAACTTTATGCACTTCATTTTAGAAAAAATAATTATCGGTACTCTAACCGTCCCTCTACAAACGAAATTCGTTGATAAAATATTTATATCTCTACCTCGAAAACAAGGTATATAGAATAGAACATAAAATAACACTAGTTTACAGTGCATTTGTTGCCGAAGTAATTTTAGCTGTTGCTGACTACATATAATATGCTATTTCCAAAAATATAATTTAAATTTTTATCAGCTCTAGTTTCAGAGTTTCAGCTGTGTTTATTAACAAAAATAATTAATCTTTAAGTTCTAAAAAACTGCGTTTTAAAGCTCTTCTCCGATGTGTAGACTTTGGGAAATGACGTATTAGAGACCAACAATAGTCAGACATCATATTTGTATCCCAGAAACCCTGATAGCGCTCTTCCATGACTCGTAAGTCTTGATGCATACGCTCTCCCTGCTCTTCGCTCATATCTCCTAAATTTTCCGGAAACCTCTCTAGGTGACTATGGAGGAAGTGAAGTTTTATACTCATATTGCATTCTATATTTTTTAATTGTAGCAGAAGGTCTTCTACAAGTTCAATATAATTTTCAGATTTTTTATTTCCGAGAAAATTCTGCATCACAGATACGAATGCTGTCCAAACCTTTAGTTCTGACTCAGTCATAGAATTTCTAAATTGAGTATCTTTCGTAAGTTGTCTAATTTGGGGGCCATCAAAAATTTCGGCTTTAATCTTTTCCATAGTGAGCTGAGGAAATTTTTGGCAAATGTAAGAAAAGCAGTTTCCATCTTTATCTAGTGATTTTACAAACTGTTTCATGATTCATTTTGTTACGAGCTACTAATGAATTGTGGCCTATATTGTGTTTTCCAGGCTCCATTTTTTCTCTCAAGGCCTAGTTTTTTCTCACCCAATGCCCTTGTTTAACTCTACTGTCCCAAAGACATATAAAACAGGGAAGCTTGGTTTAACCACTTTGTTGACCATTTTTAAATCGACACAAATTTGCCAATCATGGTCATTGTATTTTACTTTGTTCAAGACTAGCGAAATGTTCCAATATTCCTCCTTTAACTTTGTACTGTGGGCAATAGGTATCCCAGCGGATTTGTTTCCATTATGTAATAGAATACATTTAAGGCTACGTTTTGAGCTGTCAATGAATAAACGCCAGTCGTTTGGTTCGTATCGCTTCCAGCCCAATTTTATCAACAAATTTTTGATATCTGAACAAAAGGTAATGTCTTTTTCTTCAGAAAAATAACGCCGTAATTCTGCACCTCTTTCACGATAGAAACTAATTTTAGTATCCGAGGATAGCAAGTTTTTTTCTTTTAGTCTTGATGCTAACCATTCTGAAGCTTGTTAGAAAGATTTAAATCTCTTACAAGATCGTTCAACTCATTTTGGGAAAAGCGTTTTGGCTCATTAGACATACCTTCAAAATCAGCATCATTTTGTGATGAGCTTGGTCCTTCAATGTCTTGCTCTAATGGTTCAGATATATTTTTAGGCTCTGAAGAGTTAGGTGAACGCTGCACTGGACGTTGAACACAGCTAGTACTTGGATACTGCCATTTAGCTCAATTTTAATGTTTAAACCGTTTATTTTCACACTACAAAAATAACAGTCTACGAGATGATTTCATGGTTCTCGCCAAATAGTCGGTGTTCCAAATTTAAAGGCACTTCTTTTACCACTTTTCCATAATCTTAAATATTCCACACAAGATTTACAAACACAATTGGGAGCCCAAGAATTCTTATTTTTATCCAAGAGCACTCAAAATTGGTATTTTTCACCAACTCTGATATAACTTTTCTACATTCAATATGTGTTTAATATTCTCCGCATATGTAGCAAAAATGATCTGGTTTATTTAAACAACGTCTTCTTGAACTACCCATGACGCAAAAACTTGAGAAACTAATCTTAACACAGTAAAATACGCCTGTTTTCGATTAATATATATGCTTAAATGATAAAAATCAAAAATAAAGTAACTCGAACTGCTCAAAAATTTTTGAGGGTAGATTTGACAAAAACAAGTAATAAGTAAACAATATCAATCGCAGAATTCGCGGCAACAGACAAAAAGTTCAATACTGTAAACTAGTGTAATAAACGACATATGTATGTAGTTTCATTCATTTTCAACCGAGCATTCCTAATGAAATGGAATGGAAGATGACAGCAAAAAAATAGATTGTCTTCATTTTATCCTTCAATTCATTATTACAATCGAGGACAACGGTTTCCAATTTATAAATTTTTGTTTAATATTAACTCCTATAAATAAAAGGAAGTATACCATAACACTTCAATAATATTAGAGCTAAATATCAAGCTTTCATAGTAACTATAAATAAGGGTTTCTTCTTACGTTCATTACACATACAATATTAAACATTTCTGTCATATTTCTATAATGTTTGCTATAAATTATTTACTGTCCTTAATATTTGTACACAATAAAACATATTCTAATTTAATTAAAATAGAAATTGGAAGAGTCAAAGAGTTAGATAGTTATAAATTTAAGCCGAACTTGATATAAAATAAATTCCTGGGATTCGTAAGACAGTATTTGAATAAACCGATTTAAAATCAGTAAAACCTGTTTTCAACTTCAAATTCACCGAAACTAACATAGATAAATTAATCAAGCTCTTATTTTTGTGTATAATTATTATGTTAAATATTTATCGCTGTTAAACATGAGGTAATCAAATATATTTGCTGAAAGCTTTAGTATTGTTAATATGTGTATATAAGTACTATATATAAATTCAATAAATCATTTATTTAATTACAATAAATAATATATTTAAATATATTATTTAAATAATATTAATCATACTGCCACCATAGAGATTAAAATACTTTATAACCGTTACTTGGTACGTTTTGTTTAACTCAAACAGCTCGCATCTTCTTTGAAGTTAGTTTTAAAATTAAATTTTCAATAATTATAATTATTGCTTTAAAACAATATTTGAGGTTTTATAATCATAAAAAGTTATAAGGATGAATTCTTATATTTTTTATTTAATATTTGTTGCTGGTACGTAATAGTACTTAACTTGGATATCTTGCCATATTGGTTTTCGCAAGATTTCATCAAACTGTTTTATTTTCTTACATTTAATAATTTTGAATATTAAATTTTTGTAATTTGTAACACCAACTTACACTTATTACTAATTCATTTTACTATTGATTTATAAATATAACTCCACAAGCCGACAAAAAATTTGTGCTTCAACTTTGTATTTCGATCTTCGTTGCTTCACAGCTTTTAAATTTTACTACGCTTCTTTGTTGAAGAATGTGTTATTTTGATCTGCTTCGTAGAAGTGGTAATAATTTTTTACGAAAAAAATATTCGCTCAATCTGTATAGGTTCTAAGGAGACTAAGTTTAGTTTTTTAAGTATCATACATATACATAGTACATATGTATACAATCTAGATGTATGTAGTTACTAAAAAGGAGTATAAGAAGTACATTTGTGTGTGATATTAGATTTTATCAGATATACATACAAATATATTACATATATATGCCCATGTAGGCTTACGTTATATATTTTTATTTGTTAATATTCAAAGCTTGAAAGTGTTAAAGTATTAAGTACGTATGAGTACGTACATAAATTTCATGCATCAGTCTAACCGGTACCAGTTCAAGGGGATTCCATACAATAATTTGCTTGAAACCATTGTCTTTAAAATCATCAAATGGCATTTTCCTTGAAAACGAACCAATAAAAATTATTATTACTTACGCAAACAAAAAAAGCAAATTCACTAGGCAGATAATTAAGCAATATTTTCAATGCATTTCAAAAATTAAGCCCTTTACATGCACATTAACTTGGTGCTTAAATGTAGAAAATGAGTTTCTGTAACTTATTTCATAAGTATCAGTCACACAGTGCTGCTTTAGTCGAAAGACTAAAGTCCAACTTTAGTATGATCGCTAAAGGAAAAATTTAAATTTTGTAGTAGATTTCGAAAGCTTCGGAGTAAACTAATTTTATTTACATACTACATATATATCAATCAAGTAAATAAACTTTGCAAAAGCACGATTCAATCCAGGTTTGCTTATCAATTACAAATTTAGCGTTTTTGTATGCACATTAAGTTGGTCCTTAAATATAGAATGTAAAATTCGGCAACAGATGTGTAAATTCAATATTATTTTACTCACTTTATATAAATTCAGAATAACTTAGAAAAGGTTAAGAATAATCAGAGCGTTAATCATATGAAGAGTTAAATATTTTGTGCTATCTGTGACTAGAAGTAGTAGTACCCCCTTTGTGAGTTAATAAAAATGTTGTGTTTTCATATTCGTCATATTTTGGGTACTAACCATCTCCAATCGTTATAAAATAAATCGTTATTGTAACGTATAACAAATTTATAGTTTAGTTTTAAGGACAACTTTCAAATTCATGTGGATCTTACTTTTGGGTCAATTCTGACTATAACTATTAAGTCGTTGGATTTATGTATATATGTAAATAGTACATTCAGATATTTAGATTATTTCTTCAAATAAATAGTTAATATAATATGCAAAGAAATGGCTTGGCTTTACTAACAGCTAAAATAATATCATATCACTCGTTTATATTTAAATTTTATAAGTAATTAATTATTGTTGTGATGATTTTCTTAAATTGGAATTTCGCTAATATTTACTAAATAAAATGAGTTTCTGCCAAAATTCTCTAACTTTAACTATATGTCCACTACATTATCTTTCCCTTCACAAGCAAATACATTTCTTTGGCACCAGAACTATACTTTTTTATTTATTATATAACTTCGGTGTGATTTTATTACAAATACAACTATTATATTCAATCTTTTAGTTTCAATAACGATTATCTTTGGTTTTGAATAGAGATCCGATAAAACTTTATATAGTTTCTATAATAAAGTAGTTTGATCTTTGCAACTAGACTTTCTTTATACTCACATTTCTAGAGCAACTAGAGCAGCCGAACAATCATGAAAATTCTCGAATTTATCTATATTTAGCTGTACATCTACCACACTATTCTCAGAGCACACATGCCACATGTCTCACTTCTTGAGTTCCTAACTGCGCCAGCAGCAGAAAACATTGTATCCTAATTATAGATTAGTCTGTGTACCCGTGCCGCTGGCTCCTCCAGTTGTGGCTGTCGTTCCAACACCGACAGCGCCATTAACACTGCCGCCACATTCCCTAGTATTAAGAACGCTCACCGTATTCACACCCAAGGCACTGCCTGTCAAACCTAAGCCACTATGCTGCATTGGTAGAACAATATTGCTACCGCCAGTTAGTAATTCGTGCTCTGTTTTGGCTTGTCGCAGCCAATTGCGTAGATCTCTGGTGCGCTCCACTAGACTGGTCGTATAGTTGACGGCGCGTGGACTTTGCGAAACTATTGTATTTGCCGCGAGTATAGCGCCGCCCATTGAATTTTGCATGCGTCCAGTAGCAAGTTGACGATATGTCTCCAAGCGATCAGCTAGTGTTGGTATGGATTGTGGTGCATGCATAAGCGTAGCGGTTGCGCCAGCATTTTGAAGATTTGTTGGTGGTGTGGGAGCTGAATTGATACCGGTTGATAGCATGTGTGACCAATTCAACTCGGAGGGTGAGATCATGGGTATTCCTATAAATAATTCAACGTAAAAAAATTAGTACCCTCAATTGTAAAGTCAATTAAAGTTTATTACCTCCATGTTGACTTTTTCCAAGTATATCGAGAATTTCCCGAATCTCCGCATTGAGAATTTCTAGATTTTGTATACATTCTGTTGATTCCTGATGATAGTTCTCTTTTCGTTTGTGCAAATTGTGTGTATCGGCACCACTGGCGAAATCTGTGCTGCTAAAACCTGAGCTTGAATGTGATGAAAGATCGCTTAGCGTGGCATCGTCTTTCTGCTCTATGCCCAGCAAATCCATGGTGGGTTTCTCCTTTTCGTAAATTCTTAAAAGGCTTTGTTCCAAGTGACGTAAGCGTATAACCTTTTCGCCGAGTAGCGCACGTGTGCGGTGCAAATTTACTTCCATTTCAGTCAATTCCTTTTCCTCTTGTATAAGCTGGTCCAATGAATGACGTGTTGTGGAAGCCTTATGACGCTGTTTGATCTCACGTTGTCGTGAACGGAAATTAGTACGCTGTGTGCGTAATGATTCCTTGGCACGTCGCACACTATCTCGCTCCAAATGTATGCGGTGTTTAAAAAACTCAAGCTCTGAACTATTGCCAGCACCGGCACGATCGTTGGATATATCGGAGAATGGATAGCGTAAATGATAAGTAGTGTCCAGTGTATTGTCAGGGAATTGATCTTCTAAATCTTCTAGCTTCTGTAGCTGATGACGCAAATTCTCAACCGGTGTGCAAGGTCGGTCGTTTTTGTAATTGTCCGAATTTAAACGTGATGTAGAAGCGGACTTCAAACGGGAAAATATTTTCTTGCGTTGGCTATTGCCACGTCCGTTATTATTGTTCTCTTGATTGCATTGGAAAGCAGCCTCTGAATCGGAGTTTCCATTATCGCTCAATAGTGGTGCTGGTAGGTAACGGCCCTTGCTGTAATTGTTCGATATAGTCGTGTCTGATTGGCTAATCGAAGTAGTTGTGTCATCTTGAACTTGCAAGTGCTTAATATATTTTGAAGCTATGCCCGGCTTCCGTGTTATTGATAGCTGTCCACGTTCATTTGAACGCTCACGGACCACAGAATTTAAATGCTCTTTGCTACCGGTGACAGGCGTTAGATGAGTTTTAGGTGGCACTGGTGGTTTTGGGCTTTTACTGCCCAATATTGTATGAGGGACTGCGCCGATACTACCAACACCACCGTGTTCTTGGCAAGAAGTCGATAAAGAAAGTGAACGATTCTCGCTGTTACCGATAGATGGCTTGTTTGATATGGACCTTTCCGTCTCTGAACCTGTAGTAGTAGTATTTGTATGGAGACTTTGTTGATGTAGCGCTTGGGCTTCGCGTCGTCGATTGCGACGTTCCAATGATAGTTTAACATCAGTTTTTAAACGCACATATTTCTCCTTTAAACAGCGATACTTATCTTCTAATAAACGCTTTTCGCAACGCACCTTTTCATACAATCTATCTTCACCTGTTTCACGCATACGCTGACGTTCCAACTCTAATTCGTGCCCCAATTTGTCACGCATCTCGGAATGTTTACGTGTATGTTCCTTTTTGATGATCTCCTCTTCGCTTTTCAAGTCTCTCTCTAGATCTTGTAAAATTTCGGTGTGATTTTTTTGTAGCGTAACCATATGAGCTTTGTGCTCATCTACAACCATTTTTCGTTTTGTGTTCAATTCTTCGTCCAACTGCGCCCGATACTCATTCAAGCGTGTTTGAAATGTTTGTTCCATTTCCTGTCGGTGTGATGTCAAGCGAGAATCATATTCTTGCCGAATACTTTCGAGCTTGTGCTCATGGTCAATCTTGATGGCATCGATTTCTCTTTGAAGTTGGTCCTCTAAACGTTCACGTTCCTCTTTAAGTAATGCCTCCTTTTCTTTTTCAGCCTTTTGTTTTTGAATTTCGTAGTCTTTGTCATTTTCTCGGTCATTTAGTGTTTGAACACAAGTTTCTTGCTCGGCTTTATCAGTATCTTTTTTCAGAAAGCTAACAAGTTTAGACGCCACCTTTAATGTACGCAAAACGGGTTTCTCCGTTCCGGGTTTGGTCTCGGTTTGCTCCAGCTCACGATTATTTTTAGTAACATTTTCATCACCTTCAAACGGAGTAACGGCAGGCACAATTGAATTCACAGAATCCTGTTCGGATTTGTTTATAATAAAACTTCGTACGGAACTGCCTTTTGATTCAGAATCTGTGTCCTCGTACATTGGTTTAATCGTTGTAGAATTGTCTTTCAATTTTTCGAGGTAGCTTACTACAGAAACTGGTTGCGGTATGCTCCCGGATTCAGTACTTTGTGAGCGGGCCAACTCTGAAAGTTTGGCACGATCACGTTCAGGCAGATCCATAGAAAAGCTTTGTGCCTTGAGCATTTGTATTGTTTGTGCCTTAGGTACCGATATAATTTGTATTTCCTTTCTTTTTGCTTCATCATTCATTAGGAATGGATTAAGACTACGCGGAAGACCACCTTCAGCACCCAGTACATCGTACCCAAAGCAGCCTTCATTGCCGTCGTCATTATCATCATCCCAAGGATCATCATCTTCTACGTCATCGTCATCTGAATACATTGATGCTTCTGGGCTTTGAGTTATTTTGCGCGAACTGCTTTGGTCCTCCTCTGGGGATCCTCGTATTTTCGTTTCGTCTAAATTGAAACGTACACTTTTCTTATCCTCCAAACCCTGATTTTCTGCATCGTCCTTTTCGAATCGTCGTCGCATATCTGTTAAGCTTGAATCGCGCAATATGCCCTTAACGCCAGGTGGCGTGCCAGCCGTACCCTCAATAATTATATTATTTGAGCTGGAGTTCAGTAACATAGAAGCAGTGGCTTGATTTAACCCAGTTTCCATTTGCTTGCGCGATTTTAGGAACATCGCACCAGTACCGGACAACACAAAAGCTCGCTTATCTACACCACCTGTAGCACCACCGTCGGTTTCAACTTTGTTCGCTGCCAACTTCGAAGAAAAACCTTCTCCGCCGAATTTCATTGCTAAAGTTATTTGAGGGTTTGTTTTCGATACCTCGAAACGAGATCCTTTCACGGGTTGAAAGTTTAAACCAAAATTTTTACTTCTGGATTCTAAGAAACGACTAACTCCGCCACTAAACCCACTTGTGCTTGTACTATTCGAAGTCGAACCTGAATTATTTGTTAATCCAATGCCAGCAATACCCGCAGCGTTGGCACCTATACCAGTTGCAGCAGCTACTGCATTATTCACAGACCTTGCAGTGCAATTGGTATTTACATTGCTTACCGGTGAAGACATTTCATTTGTATTGTTGGTGTTGTCGCATTCATCATTACCTTGTAGGCTACGTATGCCTGAGTCCAGTTGCGACGCATCGTCTGAGTTGTCGATGACAGGTGTGGCCGCTATTGCTGTGTGCTTTTGCCGCGCCTGTTCAACTAATTCTCGGTAGACCGCATCGAGCGGGTGGTCCCATTGTGATTGTTTCGTTTTAATATTGTAATAATAGTGTCCACATTTCTCCTCTGAATAACTAAAAAAAATGAGCTTGAGTGGTTTTACAAAAATTTATGAAAGTATAACACTATGCAGAGGAGCCAACCGTCATAACTTCGCACAAGAAAACACGTATTAAATGAAAAGTTATATAATAATAAATATATAACATTAACTAATAATCTAATACACAATGAGTTTGCGATCAAACCCATGGTTGATCTCACTTCTTGCGAATACCAATAACAGATTACTATATACTGTCGCACTAGAATATAAATTTATAAATTTGCTGAATGACAGTTCGAAGCATTGTTCACAAGTGTACAAAAGCATTTTGCCAAGTGATCGCAAACAAAGGGATCAGCGACGGAATTCAAACACAATAGTGTGATTGCTTCATATTTAGCTGGAAAATCACATATTGAAAATGAGCTCAAGGTCAAGCCTTACAAGTTTCAAAAAGCTCATGATCTCACACCGAAGCAGCCACAAGTAAGACTTGAGAGAGCGAAGCAATTGCTTCGCTTGGCCGAAAGCGGGCAAATACCGAACATTGTGTTTTCTGAAGAAAAAAATTTTCTAATTGAGCAATTCGTAAACTCTCAAAACGATAGGGTTTACTTGACCGACCGTTCATACGAGAATCTAAGTCATCGGTTGGCCACCAGAAGGCAGCATCCGCCAAAAATAATGGTTTGGGCCGCTGTCAGCGCAGATGGGCGCTCTCCAATTGTTTTCATCGAGCCTGGCGTCAAAGTAAATGCGACATATTATCGGGAAAGTGTTCTGGAGGCTGCTTTGAAGTCGTGGGCAAACAAACATTTCGGTCGCAAACCATGGACGTTTCAACAAGACTTAGCACCGTGTCACAAAGCGCGAGTGAACCATGAATGGCTGAAAAACAACGTTCCGAACTTCATTACGACCACACAATGTCTCTCGAATTCACCAGATGTGAATCCAATGGCTTATTCTCTCAGGGCCATTTTGGAGAGCAAGGTCCGAAGTAAAAAAAACACCAGTCTCGAGATGCTGAAGAAAGCAGCTGTCCGTGAGTGGGCCAAAATACCGTCAAGTCACATTCGGGCTGCTTGCGATTCGTGTTTTGACCGTCTCAAGGACATAGTTAAGGCAAAAGGTGGTCATATCGAGCAAAAGTGAATTGGTCCTTAATTTATGATTATTTTCACATATTTTGTACTTTAAAATAAATAAAAATAATTGTCCAAACCGAATTTAAGGCTTTTTTAATTCGAGTGCCTGACCCTATATCCACATACCGAGGCTACGCAACATTTTACAACGAAAGGAAAATAAAATGATTTTACTTTGTTCTGATTGTAATTCCTTAAAAAAATATGGTACATGACTGGCAAGCAATTTCTATTTGGATTTTACCGTTATTTTCACGTTCGCAACGTAATTATAAAATACTTTATAAGATACTACTGCCGAAGTATCAACGCCGCGTGGCGAGTACAAACGCAAAATTGTAACGTTGACGTTGGTCATTGCTGGACTACGCCAATGCTTTAAATAGTTGGGTCAGTCACAACAACGAATTTATATTTTTTATAGACAACCGGAACAAAATCTAAACTAGTATTGTTCCTCACCACAGGTTATAAATTGAGAAAAGACTGTTATGTATCTTTTTTGTAGTAAAATGAAATTGGCTTATCTCTGTCGATATCTGACAATTGACATAACGTAAAATTACCAGTTGCTTGTTTAGAATAATGACAGTCGGCTCATAAGTTATGTTACGATTCGTACATTGTTGTTATATACATACATACATAGCAATTAAATTCAACGCAGAAGGTACATACAAACATACCATATTTTCCAATCGGTTGGCAATGCCTGCATCAAACCTTCTTTGGCCAAATATAGTAAGTGAGGTTCTTTAACCGGATCAATGCCAACCATCATAGCATAATCATGGATTTCTGGAAAGAAAAAATATTTATTTGTTGTATTTTTATATTCAAAAGTTTAGATAATGTAGTGATGTGAATATGAGAATATATTACTCATACATAATAGTCAATTTTTTGAGGCGTATTGTTCAGCAAAGTAACTTATAGCCTGGTTCACACATTTAATTCAAAAAGTTTGCGATCCCTTGCGTACATTTATCATTCAAATAAATTACCACAATCCTTAAATGTGTTGAAAAAATACTTAATCAAAGATTTGTTAAATACAGAGAAATATCGAATGAATATGAAGCTCAAAAAATAACGGCAATTTTTAAATTTCCCGGATATGGAGTCTACGGCTTAACGGTTTTATTTACCTATACCGTTTATGTTAGACGGTTGTTTTTATGAGCTTGGTGATTTTAGTTTGTTAAAAGCTCACACCTCATCGCTTGTTCGTGAATTCTTGACCAAAACAATACTGTACTCCGTGTGACTTTTTCATATTTTCAAAAATAAAGAGAACCTTAAAGGGCCGTCGTTTTACACGCTACAGGTATGCTCAACAACGCATCTATGAAAGAGCTGAAGGCTACCCCACAAATCAATTTTAAGAAATGTTTCGACGATTGCAAGAAGCGCTGGCATAATTAGACCATTGTGTATGTATATCAAATGCTATTTTGAAGGCGACAACATTTCACGTTATTTTTTGAACACACCTCAAACTTTCCATAAACTGTTCTATAATTACATATATGTATAGTCCAGTCATTATAGTAAGTTCACCTCGGAATTCGATATACCCATTTGGGGTAAAATGGGTATATCGAATTCCGAGATTCTTACCTAATTTAAGCTTAAATGACTGGACTATATAATTCAACATTATCGCGGTTTGTTATAGTACAATGAAAAGTAACTTTGGGTATATCTAATAAAGTTAAAAAAATTACCAACCATTTTTTCATCATCTAAAATAGGAATAAGATTCAAAATAAACTGAAATTGTTTTCTTCCACTGAATTTAAGCAATTTTTGACTAATTTTTAAGAGCAATTGAAAATATAAGTGGAGTTCTAAAAAATTTGTTAGAAACAAAATAACAAATGGATCGCATAATATAGAAATTGCAAATGGAGCATGGTTAATAGTTACATTTTGAATTGGTTCACGATAAATAAAGACAAACTTTTATGTATATATATGTGTATATATATATATTTATATACAGCTGTGTTCACGAAAATAATAGTGCCGGTGGATACTAACTATTTAATAGTCAAATCACATGATAAGAACAATATTCGATCAAAAAGTTATAAAAAAAACTAATTTTTAAAAAGACGATAAAACTAAGAATATGAAAGTAACAGGAAATATTTCATATGTAATATGTTTCCTTAGGTCTAATATTTTGTTGTAAATCCCTTGTTGTTTATAATGGCAAGGCATCGGCGTGGCATGGAATCAACGGTTCACAGAGATTTGAGCCCAAGTCTCCTTAAACACTTGCCAAAGCTCTGTGCTTTTCGATGGTTTTGCTGTTGCTACGCTTCTCTTGACATCACCCCATTAGTTTTCGATCAGGTTTAGGTCCGGAGATTGTGCTGGCCATGGTATCACGTTGATGTTTAGAATCATTATCCTGCTGAAATGTCCATTTTAATGCCATTTTCCAACTATCATACGGTAGCATTACTTCTTTCAATGTATTAATGTACACTGCTTGGTCCATAATGCCACTGATCAAAGAGATTGGACCATTGCCAGCATACGAGAAACAAGTCCACACCATAGTCTTTAGCATACTTAACTGCCTTTGTGGTGTACCTTGAGTGGTATTCTGTGTTTTTTGGACGACGAACACACTGCCTGGAGTCTATACCACCACACAAAACAATTTTGATCTCATCCGTAAATAAAATTTGCGCCACTTTTCGGCGGGCCAATACACATGGTCTTTCGCAAATTTTATTCTTGCATTGACGTGCTTCTTCGTCAAAAGGTGTACTTTTCTCGGACTTCTTGCACATAAATTAGCTTTTATTAGCCTTCGGCTAACTGTGACAGCACTGACCATTAGATACAATTCATTTTTAATTATTTTTGGCGACACCGAAGGCTTCGCTTTGCTGCATCGCACAATTCGTCGGTCCTCGAGAAATGTAGTCTTGCGCTTACCACCACGAGTTTCCGGCTTAATAGTATGATGAATAGCATTAAATATCAGCGGAGCAGTGCAACCAACCATTTCTTCGATTTCTTTATATGTATGTCTTGCCCTGATCTCTTAAGTTAACTATTAACTCCCGCTTTACGATTGAGCAATGCTTTTTTTCAACCTACTAAACAAGAAATAAAGAGCGATTTCAATACTTTTTTACAAATACTACATTATTTTAATACACTTACTGATGGCAGTTAAAATTTAAAAAAAAAAAAAAATTATATTTTTTTCAACTATCCCCTCAAGCACTACTACGTACTATATTTTAATGAACAAGAGACTTTTGGTGCAAATATTGAAATATATCTTAAAGAAAGCAACGCAAAATAAAAATAACGGCATTTTGGTGTTTTTTTGTTAACAATATTCTGTTCTACGAAAGTATTGTAGAAGTGTTCAATTTGCAAGATAGAACGTGTCAGCAATAAGTTTGGAGTGTTCTGTGCTGTCGCACTATTATTTTCGTGAACACAACTGTATATACAACTATAGGGTCAGCCTCAACCTATGACAGATACATTTACAAATTTGACAACTGAGGAACTATTAGTTAATGAGTACAGCAACTTGTGTTTACAAAACATGGATCAAAAAGCATTTCGAGTGTTAATAAAGCATTGCCTTTTGGGGAAAAATACTGTAGAATTTGGGCTCTGCACAAGGGAAATCAACCGTTGAAAAGAGATTTGCTAAGTTGGAAAGAAACGAAATGAGCACCGAGGACAATGAAGGCAGCGGACTCCCTAATGCGGCTAAAGCTCTGTGCAATTTGGGTGCCGCGCAAGTTCATAATAAGCAGACGTTCCATTGCCCGACCATGAGGAAGTTCGAATAGCAATTAACCGTCTGAAGAACAACAAAGCAGCGGGGGCCGATGGATTACCGACCGAGCTATTCAAACAGGGCGGCAAAGAACTGATAACGAGCATGTATTAGCTTCTTTGCAAAATATGGTCGGACGAAAGCATGCTCAACGATTGGAACTTAAGTGTGCTCTGCCCAATCAACAAAAAGGGAGACCCCACAATCTGCACCAACTACCGTGGAATAAGCCTCCTCAACATCGCGTATAAGAGTCTATCGAGCGTATTGTGTGAAAGATTAAAGCCCACCGTCAACAAACTGATTGCACCTTATCAGTATGGCTTTGGACCTGGAAAATCAAAAACCGGCCAGATATTCACCATGCGCCAAATTTTGGAAAAATCCGTGAAAGGAGAATCGACACACACCACCTCTTCGTCGATTTCAAAGCTGCTTTCGACAGCACGAAAAGGAGCTGCCTCTATGCCGCGATGTCTAAATTTGGTATCGCCGCAAAACTGATACGGCTGTGTAAATTGACGTTGAGCAAAACCAAAAGCTCCGTCAGGATCGGGGAAGACCTCACCGAGCCGTTCGATACCAAACGAGGTTTCAGACAAGGCGACTCTCTAACGTGCGACTTCTTCAACATGCTGCTGGAGAAAATAATTCGAGCTGAAGAACTTAATCGAACAGCTGAGCTGCTGTCGTATACCGATGATATTGATATCATCGCCCTCAACACCCGCGCCGTTAGTTCTGCTTTCTCCAGACTGGACAAGGAAGCAAAGCAAATGGGTCTGGCAGTGAACGAGGTCAAGACAAAATATCTCCTGTCATCAAACAAACAGTCGTCGCACTCGCGACTTGACACTCACGTCACTGTTGACAGTCATAACTTTGAAGTTGTAGATAGTTTCGTATATTTGGGAAGCAGTGTAAACACCACCAACAATGTCAGCCTGGAAATCCAACGCAGGATAACTCTTGCCAACAGGTGCTACTTCGGACTAAGTAGGCAATTGAGAAGGAAAGTCCTCTCTCGACGAACAAAAACCAAATTCTATAAGTCACTCATAATTCCCGTCCTGCTACATATATGGTGCAGAAGCTTGGACGATGACAAGAACTGATGAGTCGACGTTGCGAGTTTTCGAGAGAAAAGTTCTGCGAAAGATGTATGGTCCTTTGCGCGTTGGCCACGTCGAATATCGCATTCGATGGAACGATGAGCTGTATGAGATATATGACGACATTGACATAGTTCAGCGAATTAAAAGACAGCGGCTACGCTGGCTAGGTATGTTGTCCGAATGGACGAAAACACTCCAGCTCTGAAAGTATTCGACGCAGTACTCGCCGGGGGAAGCAGAGGAAGAGGAAGACCTCCACTCCGTTAGAAGGACCAGATGGATAAGGACCTGGCTACGCTTGGAATATCCAATTGGCGCCACGTAGCGAAAAGAAGAAACGACTGGCTCGCTGTTGTTAACTCGGCTATAATCGCGTAAGCGGTGTCTACGTCAATTAAGAAGAAGAAGAAACATTCATAACTGTTATAAAAAGTTAAAGTACATAAAAAAACAATTAAAAGCGTCAACTTCGGTTGCACCGAAACTATAATACACATTGCCTTAAGCAAGAAGCTATACAAAAATTTCTTGAAGATATCTCGTCAAAAGGAAAGATCGTCCAATTTGTATTGCACCTATGCTTTAGTTGCTGGCCGTTTCGATAAATGAGCAGCTTCTGTTATCCCAATAACAGAGGGACTAGACGTATGTATAGAGGACGAGCAATGCTAAATCGGCTTAGCTTGTAAAGCTGATCATTTATATACACTACTGTGATAAAATTAAAAGGTAAATTTTTAACTTATACTTCGCGTGTTTTTTGAATCGATACATTTTTTTGGTAAGTTGGTAGTACTGTTAATGACATCTATGCTAAATTTCACGTCAAAATATTCATTAGTATTTGAGATACGCGTCGTTTTGTGAGGCACTAAAAGTGAATTGTTCGATTTTGACTATGTCTGAATTTATTGAACAAATAAGTGCTATAATGCACCATCTCATACTGCATTGGTTATTCGAGATCATTTCGCCACATTTCCAACTAATATCGTGCCGCAACCACAGTATTCGCCTGA
Organism: Bactrocera tryoni; assembly: GCF_016617805.1. Lineage (NCBI taxonomy): Eukaryota > Metazoa > Arthropoda > Insecta > Diptera > Tephritidae > Bactrocera > Bactrocera tryoni. The sequence continues at coordinate 62,730,086 of NC_052502.1, read as the reverse complement.
TTTACCTTCGTATAACTTCTGGCTATTCAGCAAATTCACATGACCACTCCGAGGACACCGTTTTGACTCAATTGAGGATATAAAAGCTAAATCGAAGAAGGCTCTGATGGCCATCACTACGGAGGATTTTTTCATGATGATGATGACTGGAAAATTCAAAATTCACCTATCAATTTGATCACAGTAGTATAAACTCTGACGTTTCCTCTTGGGTGTTACAAACATTGTGACAAACTTAATATGACCTTTTCAGGGTACAAAAAGGAGACTGGAATATATAAACTACTAGTCTAAACCCGCGGCTCCGCTCGCTCTTTGTTGTCAAGGATATCATTTATCGTGATAACAATATAATGGAATAGTTAAATTGGCAATCTACATTTTTTATTGACATCGTTAATAACTTAAGGAATAGTACATAAATAAACATCAACATCTTCACTGTCTCTGTATCTGCATCGAGTTGAGCAGAAGAGGGCGCGTTTCACGCCCTACTACACTTAAGAAAACACAGACTTGATCGTTCCTTTTAAATGTTGCATTGTTCTGTGCAATGCTTCTGGAATATTTTTCAGTTATTATGCACTCATCGCAAATTATGATTCAACCTTTTACTATTCAGTTACAACTATCACTATAAACAAAAACCACAGTACCCTGCCAGTAGCTGTATGATTTTATTTTGTATTTTTTAAGGAAAAAAATGTTCAAATGATTCTTACATGAATTTTGAACAAATGCTTATGTTTTGAAATATAATTTTTTTATTTATGAATTGTTATGCCCGTCCCGAGGTTCCAAGCTACCTCATCACCAATTCGGTTCAGCCGTTCTTGAGTTATAAATATAGACATAAATTGCGAAATCAAGGTTGGTTTTGCAAATAATTAGGACCTTTTCCAGGACTAAAGAATACCCGTGCAAATGTTTACGTCTTTCCGTTCAGTGATTCGGGCGTAATGCGCGGACATTCAAAAAAGGCGTTACATTATTATATATAAGAGGTGTGTTATCAAATAACATAACAGCATAGAAATGCACATAAAAGCAGAGAGTTTAAACTACATACATATGTTACATATGCATGTATAAATAAAGGTCACTGCCCACAGTATTTGTCAATTGCGATAGAAATAGACACGTGAATACAAATCGATCAGCTAATTTGATCTTTGTGAACGGATCCAGGTATTAGGTTTTAAAGTAATCGTATACATAAGTATGTATATATGTATGTAACTACTAAATCATAAATTATAAACATGACCATTTGTTCCTTTATCATAATTAAAACAGAGAATGTTTTTTTGAAAAGCTCAATTTGTCTGAATCCTATTTTGAGGTAAGACGCCAATTATACTAAGATGCTGGATCTGTATCAGGAGAACAAGTCGGCTGCTGATGTAAATCGAAGGCTATCGCTCTTGATGTTTTTACCTTGTCGTGGCTGTTGGCATCTATGTAGTGTCAAGTCCCTCGATTAAGGAGTTACGGTAGTCAGAATTTAAAAGAAATCGATTTGTTTTTGATTTTATTAAAGTACAATAACTTGAAATATTCTCTCATTTTTTAGTAAATCCAACAAATTCTTTCGAGTTATTCGATAATTACCAAAGGGTTCCGGAAGGATGGAATAGAGAGAGCGATTTCACCAAGATCTAAAAGTTAGGGAAGACAGGTTTCAAAGTTGATAGGATCGTCACATGATGATAAAGGAGTTTTATTGAAATATAATACATGTTTTCAAGGTCTTTCCTTCTGTTTACTTCGATGTGTCCTTCATTTTTCAAATAAAACTGGCATTTTTAATATATCTGTTCTTTTGTTTCATGGTTTCTAATATTTGAATAAACGAGTACAAAATTTATAAAGTCATTGATAATGTTATGAATTGGTAGCGGACATAATGGGTTGTCAAAAAAGTCTTGCGGAATTTTTATTGAATTTTTTTTTATTGAAATTGAAATGAATTTTTGATGACTCATGCCCAGCTCTTGACCGATGCTACGTCTGCTACTATGCCGGTCTCTTTCGACCAATTCAGCGATTTTATCGCAATTTTCGACGACAGGCCTTCCGGAGCGTGGCGCATCTTCGACCTCCTCTACCCCAGAACGAACACGTTGAAACTATCGTTGTGCGGTGGAAATGGAAACTGTATCAGGTCCATAAACTGCACAAATTTTATTGGCGGCTTGAGATGCAATCAATCAAACACGTGTTAGCGCGTAATGAGCTTTCCAAAAAGGTATAGCGTGACCCGATGCGACGAATAAAACTAGAACTACGCGCTTTCAGCGCCAACTAGCGAAAATACCGCAAAACTTTTTTGACAACCTATTATATCTTCCTTCTATCTAGGAAACCTGTTTTGACATATTGATTTTGGAGCTTCGGTTGATACTGGATCATCACTAACAGCCATTACTTTTAAAAGTATTAATTTTGTTTCAAATTTCTGTCAAGTTAAGCCGAAACATCATATAATGATAATAAAATAAAAAATAAAAGAAATTACGAATTGAAAAGTTGTCCTTAATTTCAAGAAACGGAATATGAAGAAAAATCTGCTGAGTTTGTTTACAAATTTCTATGAAATTAAAGAAGGACAGTTGTCATTAGATTACCTATCAAAAAGTTTAATAAATTACTAATAATTTTGACAGTTAATCAAGACAGATATGGGTTTAATATAACAAGATCCCAAATCCAAGCAAAACAGTTAAAGCTACTCTTCTTCTTTTTTACTGGCATAGACTTTACGCTTTTATAGCCGATTTAACAACAGCGCGCATCTTTTTTGCAGCCAGGTTCTTTTCCACCTGATCACTCCAACAGAGTGGAGGTCTTCCTCTTCTTCTGCTCCACTGGCGGGTACTTAATCGAAAACTTTCAAAGCTGGACTGTTCTTTTCCATCCAGACAACACGACCTAGCCACCGAAACCACCGTCTCTTGATTCGCTCAACTATGTCAATGCCGTCATATATCTCGTACAGCTAATCCTTCTATCGACTGCAGTATTCGCCGTTGCCAATGCCTCGAGAGAGGTTTTTACACTTTAGCACCTGTTGACAAGAGTGATTCTGCGTTGGATTTCAGGGCTGACATTGCTGTTGGTGCTGGTTCCAAGATAGACAAATTTTTCAACAACTTCAAAGTTATGACTGTCAACAGTGACGTGCGAGCCAAGTCGCGAAGGCGATGACTGTTTTTTTGATGCCATGAGATATTTCGTGTTGTCCTTTTTCACAACCACATGCGCTTCGCATCAGATTTATAATTGAAATTCAAAGATAATCATCCTTTCCTGATAGCACTTTGTCTTTGTGCTACAATATTCGAATTTCCAGGTCACTTTATACCGCATAATCGGCCAATAAGTATGTGAGTTATCTTAATAAAATGGGGAAAGCATGTTTATATTATAAACATGCATATTTGAGCTTAAAATGAATAAAATCGGGTGTAAACTCGCCCTAACTAACAAGCCTCATGTCCCTGAAGATACTTTGTTCGGTAATCCTCGAACTTAGCTCTGCCTTACTTGTTTTATTTTATTTATATCAGACATGACCAACGTATGAAAAAAATTATGTATCAAATAATGGCAAAAAATTAAGGACAAAAACCGTATAAGATATGTAGTTTATACCAAATGCAAAATATGTACTGACAGACTACAGCGTTGCGTTCTTAGACCGTCTAAACGTCAGTGTACTAGTTTTTATTATCCTACCGATGTGTAGCATTTACTGACTCTTTGTCTGATACCGTTCCTTTCATTACATCTTACAGATGTTTACTCTGCAAATAGAATATTTAATACTATGTCGTTTGCTCTACCGAAGTCATAAAAACTACAATTATAGCTTCACAAGTCCATTTCTTATGGCAACTTTACAGTTATTATACATATGTAGGTATGTTTTTATAACTAAACCTGAAAACATTACCGGCCAACGGTTTTCATTCAACGGAACGTTTTGCTAGTTTTTTTAATAATCATTAGTGTTTTTTTTAAGATTTTTGGGCTAAAGGAAAGTGAAAGCACGATTGGTTCCAAAATCACTAAATTTTTCGAAAAATTGTGTCGCGTTAACGTCTGCTTTCCGATTACCAGGATGTCATTAAACGTATTATTACTGGCGATGAGTCTTGGAGCTATGCTTAAAACCCAGAAATAATCAATAGCCGAATCTCGTGGTAAAGGTGGGGCAAAGCCGAAAAAACCAAGTTAAAGCAGGTCAAAAATCAAGGTTATGTTGCCAGTTTTCTTCGATTATCGAGGTGTGGTGCACTCCAAATTCCGGCCAGCCACACTGTCAAGAAGGAACACTATTTGAGTGTTATTTATGTGTCTTTGTCTATTCGTTAGAAGAGGCCGGAATTATGGGTCGAGAACTCCTGGTTTTTCACCACTACAATGCACCGTGGCAACCATAGTATTCGTCTGACTTAACTGCTTCGAGGATTGGAAAAAAACGTTGGCACAAGTGTGTTGTAGACAAGGGATATTACTTTGAGAGTCGTTCTCTCAAAGAGTTTTTGAATTATAAATTAAGAATTTTAAAATTATGAACAAAGACTAATAATTTTTTACTCTTAGTAGTATATCATTATAACAAGGGTACACTGTTTGTAAAGTCTCCGACGTCCACTTCAATGTTCAGAGTTTAGAGAGCTTAAGTTAGGGTGAACGGAATAATAAATATGCACTCCACGGTTTTGTGTAGATTACGATATCTATTAAATATTGAAACAAAATGTACAGTAGTATTTCGAAATAATTAATATTTATTTTAATGAAAACTGCTTATAATGAGTAAGCAAATTTTTTACTTGAGTATCTTAAGAACTAACAAGGGGGATTTGTCAGTACTTGGTTTAATGAATAACTTTTAGAGGTTCTGGCCCAATATTTAGCTGTATTACGAGTATAAGGGTTTGCCATTATGTCTTAAAAATGATTCTCTTCTAAAGTGTCAATCGTATCTCGCACAAAAAATAATGAGTAATTTCTTTAACATTTTCAGCTTCAATTCTCAGTCAGCGATTTGATAAAAGTATACACCAAATACTATGGCGCTTCTTATGAGCTATCACACTAATAGTATTTTTGAATAATAATTAGGTATTACTACATAGAATTTGTAATGCATAATCTTACTTTGTGTACCAATGTCAATTGTTTTTATGTCAATTTAATTAACTTTTAAAAAACTTGGAAAAACTTAAAATTTATGATTAAATAATGATTTCGATTGTCAAAGAAATCGTGGCCTACACTCGGTTTTTGAAATAACTTACATAAATAGATGTCTTCCGGAGTTGTATAACCAAATTAATTGGTCAGTAATGCAAATGTCGACCGAAATAAAAGATATTTTATGATTTAATCGTCTAGAAAAGTAATTGATTTTTACACCTTCACCATCGGCTTAGTTGCTTTCACAAACTCATAGGTGAATACATCCACACTTTAAGTACCATACGAAAACAAAATTTTGCTTGTTTAAGATTCAACACCTGACTATACACTCGGCGCGTCTATCGATCCACTTCAGACCCGTATGCATGCAGAAGTGAAGGTCTGGAAGCTGCTACATAAAGTCAACTTGGCTTAGTTGTTAAAAAGTACACGATACAAAAGAGACTAAGGTTAAAAGCAGGAAGTTTAAAATTGCTAGCAAATTGTTACTAATAAAATTAAATGCGGCAAAAAGTAGAATATGCACACATATAATCGTATTTGTGCCCGAGTACTTAATCGTTGTACATATAAGTATGTATGTATAGTATATGTATTTATGTAAATATAAGCATAAATGCGCCTTGTTACTAACCTGCAAGTAAGCACCAGGCAACTGTAGGTATAAATTGTATATGTATATATATGTACAGATATGATCTCATATACTATATATCAGTAGTATATCTATCAATGCATCAGGGTGGCAAGGCAACGACCACCCTAAGGTTCATATTGAAGTCTAAACAAAATTTTACTGCTTGGCGAGTCGCAAATTAAATAATAACTCTAGAAACGAGTTCGTGTCCATCACCCAAATAATTTATGCCTGTTAGTAACTTGAGTAAGTAGTACATTTATTCAAAAATAAATTACAGTAGTATGTAAGTATGTATATACATACTTTGTACCGCAGACCTTAACGATAATGTCTACTGGCATGTCAAACAGATGATTTTATAGATGAAAACATCAAAAAATCCACAATCGATTACAATCGGCGGATATGTGAATGACACTCTATAAAGTATTTATCAAAAGACCAGAGCTCTATGCCAAATTGGTGTCGCGAGATAACAAATTGATGTTTTTAAGCGGTGTTTACAGGTGTAATAAACGCCAAATTTTGCGTCTTTGGATATTAAATGGACCGAGTACAATCGGAGTGGAATGCAAGGGATGAACCGCGCACAAAGAGTGGATGCAAGCAACATCTGGCGAAATTTTGTCGTTTATATTTTGGGATACGCATTGGAAAATTCTCATTGACGATCTTGAAAAGGAAAAAATTATCCACGAGGAACGTTTATTATTATATACATATTACATATTTTTCTTCTGAGATGCCTACAACGTAGAGCTTCAAAACAACGGGACTATCTGTAGTTGTATATTTGTCTACCTATTGATAGTTTATTTTGACTATCGATCTATGCCTTAACAAGACAACAATTAATAAAGCTACATAATACCAAATATAAAGTCGAATTTTGGAAAACATCCAGTGGCGTAGCCACAACTTCGGGCGCCCGGGGCCAAGGATGTTCTGCCGCCCCCCTTTATCTACCTACATACAAGTTTCATGAGGTGGTTCGAACAAAAGTGAATTTTTACATAATATCGATATTAAGTATATAAAATTAAGGAACTAGAAGCCACGGAAATTCTGAAGTTTCAAAATTCTCACAATACATCTTATTAAAAACCGTAAAAAACCCATTATCACCCTATAACTTGTACACTTTTGACACAATTTGCATGAATTTTTGCCTGAATTGGAGTTTTAAAAAACAGCGAAGATCGTTTTTCCGCCCCCCAAGACGTTGGGCCCGGGGCGACGGCCCCCTTCGCCCCCCCTAGCTACGCCACTGAAAACATCCAAGCATGTCACGGCTACGGAAACTCCAATGAGGCTAACAGGGATGGTAGCCTTATTATCATGTTTCCATTCTTGTTGTACGTATGTGTTTTCAAATTCGTAAGTACAGACAATTTTCAATATAATGTATAAATTATTATATTTAACTATTTTTTACACTTTAATTTGGTGCTGGATGAGTTAGAAGGAATGTTACTGAAATATTTATAATTAGGAAAGAATTTCTATTGTTCTGAAATGCCGACTCCACATAACCTCAGTTATTCATGCATACAGCCACAATTCAGGATTTTAATAAGAATTAAGAATTGAACGGTTAGTTAAAAAAGTTTAAAGAAACCTCCATTTTATTTAGTACTACTGTATATATACGAATATCACATTAATTAATTTTAATTTTACAAAGTCGAAGAGAATGTTTAGCCAGCCTGAATTGCTAGTATCTAATAATAGAAAAGTACAAAAGGCTAAAAACGTAAACAAGTTATATTTTTAAACAAAAACAAGTGAATTTTTGAGGTATAAAGTACTCTTCCTGAACGTATTTTAATTATAAAACTCTTGATTTCATATTACATTAGTAAATGTATAAAAAAAAAATTACCTTCTTATAGCTCGTCAACTCTCAGAGCTGTTTATATATTAACATAAAAATTTTTTAAGCAATTTTTTTTTATTTTTTTGTGGTTTCCGTCATTGTTCTTGTTTTTTTATAAATAAATCCAAATATTATTTCAAAATAATGAAGTGTACAAATCCAGCTATCTTAATTTAATACAGCGAAAAGTAAGTAGACTTCAAGGGGTAAAACTATCATGGTAATTTTTTAAACTATCAAAACTATGGAGTGGTTCGACTAAAATGTTTCAGATTTTTAAATTTCTATATAGGCACCCTATTTCCACCGACTCCGATGTTATCCTTTATAATTTTTTTTTTTTTTATTAATTGAATATAAGTCAAGCTTGATAGATCTCCCATTGACCTGCAGTGTAATGTCTGATAATGACTTTTACTAATATTTTCTTCAGTATTAATTTCCCGGTCCGACTATCGATAGTTTTGAACTTCTATATGGACGTGCGGGATGGGATAGATACCGAGAGTTGAAGAAGGAAGCGAGACACATTTCCAGACAGAAAAAGAAAGAGGCCGAAATGCGTGAGTACGAAGAGCTTGATAACCTGGCCGACAGGGGTAATTCTTGAAAATTCTATGAAAAAATGCGGCGGCTTACAGAAGGTTTCAAGACCGGAGCATACTCTTGTAGAACCCCCAAAGGTGATCTGGTCACCGATGACCAGAGCATACTTAAATTATGGAGGGAACACTTCTCCAGCCTGCTGAATGGCAGTGAACGCACAACACCAGGAGAAGGAGAACCCGGTTCCCCAATCGATGACGATGGAGCAGACGCTCCATTACCCGACCATGAAGAACTTCGAATAGCAATTGCCCGCCTGAAGAACAACAAAGCGGCAGGGGCCGACGGATTGCCGGCCGAGCTATTCAAAAACGGCGGCGAAGAACTGATAAGGAGCATGCATCAGCTTCTTTCTAAAATATGGTTGGACGAAAGCATGCTCAACGATTGGAATTTAAATGTGCTATGCCCAATCCGTAAAAAAGGAGATCCCACAATCTGCGCCAACTACCGTGGGATTAGCCTCCTCAACATCGCGTATAAGGTTCTATCGAGCGTATTGTGTGAATGATTAAAGCCCACCGTCAATAAACTGATTGGACCTTATCAGTGTGGCTTTAGACCTGGCAAATCAAAAACCGACAAGATATTCACCATGCGCCAAATTTTGGAAAAGACCCGTGGAAGGAGAATCGACACACACCACATCTTCGTCGATTTCAAAGCTGCTTTCGACAGCGCGAAAAGGAGCTGCCTTTATGCCGCGATGTCTGAATTTGGTGTCCCCGCAAAACTAATACGGCTGTGTTAACTGACGTTGAGTAACACCAAAAGCTCCGTCAGGATCGGGAAAGACCTCTCCAAGCCGTTCGATACCAAACGAGGTTTCAGACAAGGCGACTCCCTATCGTGCGACTTCTTCAACATGCTGCTGGAGAAAATAATTCGAGCTGCAGAACTTAATCGAGCATGTACAATCTTCTATAAGAGTGTACAGCTGCTGGCGTACGCCGATGATATTGAACCTATTTTGGAACTGGTATCAAGACCACCAACAATGTCAGCCTAGAAATCCAACGCAGGATAACTCTTGCCAACAGGTGCTACTTCAGACTGAGTAGGCAATTGAGAAGCACAGTCCTCTCTCGACGAATAATCCTGCTATATTGTGCAGAGGCCTGGACGATGACAACATCGACGTTGCGAGTTTTCAAGAGAAAAGTTCTGCGAAAGATTTATGGTCCTTCGCGCGTTGTCCACGGCGAATATCGCATTCGATGGAACGATGAGCTGTACGAGATATACGACGACATTGACATAGTTCAGCGAATTAAAAGACAGCGGCTACGCAGGCTAGGTCATGTTGTCCGGATGGACGAAAACAATTCAGATCTGAAAGTATTCGACGCGGTACCCGCCGGAGGAAGCAGAGGAAGAAGAAGACCTCCACTCCTTTGGAAAGACCAGGTGGATAAGGACGTCGCTACGCTTGGAATATCCAATTGGCGCCACGTAGCGAAAAGAAGAAACGACTGGCGCTGTTGTTAACTCGGCTACAATCGCGTAAGGGGTGTCTACGCCAATTAAGAAGAAGAAATGCACCATAAGTAAATGACTAAACAAGTTAGACTTCGCGAACCGATTATGGGAACAAATATTTTTAAATGGAGTTGCCATTGATATTTTTTGTGTAATATTCAATTTTATTTAGATATTTTGACAATTTTTATTATTCGTAAATCAAAATTAGAAGATGATAACATGCAGTGGCGTAGCTAGGTGGCCGTCGCCCCGGGCGCAACGTCTTGGGGGCAGCAAAACGATCTTCGCTGTTTTTTAATATTCAGAAAAATACTTCAACAATTTTTTTTACAAAATTTATTATAAAAGATAAAAAGTTGTACCCTATGCTTTGAATGTAACAAATACTTTTATTTTTCCAAATTTTCAAAAATGGTATTTAAAAACTCCAATTCCGGCAAAAATCCCTGCAAATTGTGTCAAAAGTGTACAAGATATAGGGCGAAAATGGGTTTTATCTATGGCTTTTAATAAGATGTCTTGTAAATTTACTATCAATTTCATCGAAAACCGTATTGTGAGAATTTTGGAACTTCAGAATTTGCGTGGCTTCTAGCTCCTAAATTTTATATACTTAATATCGAAGATATTTTGTAAAAATTCACTTTTGTTCGAACCACCTCATGAAACTTGTACGTAGGTAGATAATGGGGGGCGGCAGAACATCCTTGGCCCCGGCGCCCGAAGTTGTAGCTACGCCGTTGATAACATTTGAGTCCAGCTAGCACTAAAGACTGATTAAATCACTCTGCCGATGAAGATTATTCTTTCTAAATTTTTGATAAAATATGCACCATCACTTCAAAATTATTTTACAACAATATCTTTGTTGTTTTTTTCTTCTTCTATTACCATAATAAATCTTTCCAGAAACTGTATTCGATTTTTGTTGCTTACAAATCGTAAAACGTAACGTGTTAAAGTTAAACCTGTCCGAAACCCATTCAGGGATGTTAAGCTCTATTATAAAACATTTTCTATATGAATTAAAAATTATATAAATAGCTGATATGTATGTGTGTATTTCTTAACTTACCTTCAGCACTGGGTTCAGTCTCATCAAAGACCTCTTCACATATAACCGATGTAGAGGGGGAGCCGATGCCCGTATTTCCAGAGGTCGATGCTGATGTGGATGCCGATGCCGAACCTGATGCCGATACCGATGTTGATGTCGCCATTGCGTTTAAGTATCCGTTTTAAATGTTCACAAACCACAACAGAATGGCAAATCGATTTTCACTGTACTTTCTCACTATAACTTCAGTTATGCACACTTTTAGATTACACTGACTTTGATGCTGCACCACAAGTGCATATGCACGTACCAGAACTTAATCGTTGCGAAGGTTTCGAGGATAGATTTTATGCGACTTTTCCCATGCACTTACATTTATTCCTTCTTTGCCTTTACCTTCGCCAATATATACGTCTGCAAGTGTATTGGAATTTTGAAGACGAGTCACGAACAATGCACCGATGACCTAAAAAGGGGGGCACAATGGGTGGTTACGAAATATTGAGCATTTATGAGTGTACATATGTATGCATTAGTTCATTTACGTTGTTAATGTCACCGTTGTTGCTCGGTGTGCTTTACCCAAATTGTGTTGTGATTGGAAGGGCTATGGTAGCTGCTGTACACCCCCAGAAAAACAAGAACATCAATGCATATATGAGATACAGAATTTCACCCACACTTGACAATAATTTTGGTAAATATGCCTTAAACTTTTTAATTTTTTTTTTTTTATTTGCAATTGTATGTATGCAAAAATATGTATATGTATGTTTAAAATAATTACTATAATATTTGAAAAACTGCTAAAATTCCTGGAAATATGTGCTAAAAACGGTTATTGATTTTCCGTAAAACCCAACACTTGACTGCTTGATTTCTTAACCCACAGCTGATGTTATTAGGCACACTAAATTATTTATGTACGTACATAATTTTAAATAATTTTTATGATTTTCAACAGATTTTTACTTATAAACTCAGTATTACTTCTGCTGTCAACTTTAATTTTCAATCGAAGAAATATTTTCACCGCTTTCTGGGAATAACGTCTATTCTTCTCAAACCTCTTAAGCTATACTGATTTTTCGAAAATGTGCAATTATCGTTTGAGCCGCTTTCACTCTTCTATTAAAAAGCACTGTCAATATAAAGGTATATACATACATAAATGTGTGCACTTGTATGTATATATGTAAACATTTTCGAAGATATCCTTTCGTCGAAAGCTTTGCGCATGTCTCGTGAGGGTTGTATTCGTTGCAGTCATATGGTTTTCCTTTCTTTACATTTGACTCTATTTTTGTTTTCATTCAGTTTTCATTCACATCGCTGTCTAGTGATTTAGTTAAAATTAAAGTCTTATATACATGCATACAAACATACGTAAATATGTAAGCGCCCACACTCACAGGCTTGTTGTTATACGAACATACATACATACATATTAATTGGTTCGGCTGCAGCCGCAAAGTTGCTAGTTGGGAATTTATGGACTAACCATTACAACTTGTATTACGCTTTTTATACTCCGGCAAAATGTTCCAACAGAATATACTAGTAGCTTTGCTCACCTCTCTTCTTCTTCTTAATTGGCGTAGACACCGCTTACGCGATTATAGCCGAGTTAACAACAGCGCGCCAGTCGTTTCTTCTTTTCGCTGCGTGGCGCCAATTGGATATTCCAAGCGAAGCCAGGTCCTTCTCCACTTGGTCCTTCCAACGGAGTGGAGGTCTTCCTCTTCCTCTGCTTCCCCCGGCGGGTACTGAGTCGAATACTTTCAGAGCTGGAGTGTTTTCATCCATACGGACAACATGACCTAGCCAGCGTAGCCGCTGTCTTTTAATTCGCTGAACTATGTCAATGTCGTCGTATATCTCATACAGCTCATCGTTCCATTGAATGTGATATTCGCCGTGGCCAATGCGCAAAGGACCATAAATCTTTCGCAGAATTTTTCTCTCGAAAACTCGTAACGTCGACTCATCGGTTGCTGTCATCGCCCAAGCCTCTGCACCATATAGCAGGACGGGAATTATGAGCGACATATAGAGTTTAGCTTTTGTTCGTCGAGAGAGGACTTTACTTTTCAATTGCCTACTCAGTCCGAAGTAGCACCTGTTGGCAAGAGCAATCCTGCGTTGGATTTCCAGGCTGACATTATTAGTGGTGTTAATGCTGGTTCCTAAATAGACGAAATTATCTACAACTTCAAAGTTATGACTGTCAACAGTGACGTGAGAGCCAAGTCGCGAGTGCGACGACTGTTTGTTTGATGACAGGAGATATTTCGTTTTGCCCTCGTTCACTACCAGACCCATTTTCTGTGCTTCCTTGGCCAGCCTAGAGAAAGCAGAACTAACTTCGCGGGTGTTGAGGCCGATGATATCAATATCGTCGGCATACGCCAACAGCTGTACACTCTTATAGAAGATGGTACCTTCTCTGTTTAGTTCTGCAGCTCGAACTATTTTCTCCAGGAGCAAGTTGAAGAAGTCGCACGATAGGGAGTCGCCTTGTCTGAAACCTCGTTTGGTATCGAACGGCTCGGAGAGGTCCTTCCCGATCCTGACGGAGCTTTTCGTGTTGTTCAACGTCAGTTTACACAGCCGTATTAGTTTTGCGGGGATACCAAATTCAGACATCGCGGCATAAAGGCAGCTCCTTTTCGTGCTGTCGAAAGCAGCTTTGAAATCGACGAAGAGGTGGGTGTGTCGATTCTCCTTTCACGGGTCTTTTCCAAGATTTGGCGCATGGTGAATATCTGGTCGGTTGTTGATTTTCCAGGTCTGAAGCCACACTGATAAGGTCCAATCAGTTTGTTGACGGTGGGCTTTAATCTTTCACACAATACGCTCGATAGAACCTTATATGCGATGTTGAGGAGGCTAATCCCACAGTAGTTGGCGCAGATTGTGGGGTCTCCTTTTTTATGGATTGGGCATAGCACACTTAAATTCCAATCGTTGGGCATGCTCTCGTCCGACCATATTTTACAAAGAAGCTGATGCATGCCCCCTATTAGTTCTTCGCCGCCGTGTTTGAATAGCTCGGCCGGTAGTCCGTCGGCCCCTGCCGCTTTGTTGTTCTTGAGGCGGGCAATTACTATTCGAACTTCTTCCTGGTCGAGTAATGGAACGTCTGCTTTGCTCACCTAGAGGTTGTTAATATCTCTTAACACTAATGCACGTAGATATAAAGGTAGTATACATAGAAATCATTAGGATGTCCAGCCGAGTTGAAATCCAGGTGACTGTCTAAACGTCCACCTATGCAAGCTTTAATTTGGGTAAAAAGTGAGATATCTTAATAAAACTTGATACACAAAGATTTCTTAGCACCTTTAAAGGTTTGCATTGAATATGGGCGGAATCGGACTATTACCCTGTTCAAAAAATATCATTAATTGAAATCTATAATGGTCCATAACTAAGCTTTATATTAATGTATAAAACTGTTATTCGGTGCTACGAAACGCATTAGGAAGGATCATCCCGGCCCTTAATATGTTTAATGTCTATATCTCCCAAACACTGAAGCTTAATTAACAAAATATCGATTAAAATGATATCTTAATTAGTATTGAGTGCTATTGTAAAAAAACAATAATAATTAGTGAAGGGTTGAAAATTTTTAAATTAATATTAAACAAGTAAAAAAGGGCTAACCTGTAACTTGCAGGAATCACAGTCCGTTAAATTCCTTCCGGTGGTGGTAAAACTTTACTTTCAAATTTGTTGCGAAAGCATTAAACTTATTTTAGTTCGCTTCAGCTAAAACGCAGGATAACTCTTGCCAACAGGTGCTACTTCGGACTGAGTAGGCAATTAAGAAGTAAAGTCCTCTTTCGACGAACAAAAACCAAACTCTATAAGTCACTCATAATTCCCGTCCTGCTATATGGTGCAGAGGCTTGGACGATGACAACAACTGATGGGTGACGTTGCGAGTTTTCGAGAGAAAAGTTCTGCTAAAGATTTACGGTCCTTTGCGCGTTGGCCACGGCGAATATCGCATTCGATGGAACGATGCGCTGTATGATATATATGACGACATTGACATAGTTCAGCGAATTAAAAGACAGCGGCTACGCTGGCTAGGTCATGTTGTCCGAATGGACGAAAATACTCCAGCTCTGAAAGTATTCGACGCCGTACCCGCCGGGGGAAGCAGAGGAAGAAGAAGACCTCCACTCCGTTGGAAGGACCAAGTGGAGAAGGACCTGGCTACGCTTGGAATATCCAATTGGCGCAACGTAGCGAAAAGAAGAAACGACTGGCGCGGTGTTGTTAACTCGGCTATAATCGCGTAAGTGGTGTCTACGCCAATTAAGAAGAAGGAGAAGAATATACATAATTTTTAAAAAAACTTGTCCATTTAGTTTCACGCACCCTCAATTTTATTAAAATAACTTACACATTTGCCGATGTATGGGTCATATCGTCAACTGGAATTTCGAGAATCTTTCTATTACGTATACGTCGGCTAAATAATTTATTCATACGATTTAACCCACTTTTAACATACAGGCTTACTATTCTTAAGAAAGGGTTTTCACATTACTAAAATAACGGATAATTCAAGCAGAGGTACGTTTTTCAATAGTCGTTTTGTTGCCATGTTATATTTGTTCAGTATTGTTTGGCATTATTAACGTTCTGTAAAGAATGGGCAATATAATCAGACAACTAGTACTGAGCGTACTATTCGCAACACCTTCACCCATCTTGAGACCTAACATTCTTTATTGGATAATATTCGACCGAATAGTAGATAGTCGATTCGACGTAAAATTGAAAGCGTAAAAGATAAAGCTTGTGCAGGAACTGAAGCCACTCGACCTTCCCAAGCGACATCGCCTAGCTCTATAGGCTATTGAAAAGTTCCAAGAAGATCTGACTTTTCGAGCCAAATTTTTGCCACCAAGATCATGTGATATCACATCGTTAAACCTTTTCCTGTGGGGATATATAAAGTCTAAAGTCTATGCGAACAACCCCGCTTCGGTTCAGGCCATCACATGTGTCGTTCAACAGTTACCTGTCGAAATGCTGAATGAGTCATCGAAAATTGGACTCAACGGATGGGCCATCTGAGACGTAGCAGCGGCAAACCTTTGGAAAAGATAATCTTTAAAAAATAAATGCGAAGAAATCTTTTTTCTTATGATAATAAACATTCCCCATTAAATTTTAAGTTTCTGAGTTTTTTTCTTTAAAAACGTAGGAAACCTCCTTTATATCTCTCAGATTGACCGATAAAAAGTTCGGGATTGGAACTTTGATCCACATATCCAGTATCTGAGGACTTGAATTGCTTTGGTCAGATTTGGACACTTTCAGTGATAAATTGGTCTACTTTAAGCACACTGTTCGGGCAAAGTTTCATCCCAATACATTAATTGGTGCTTGATTTTAGAAAGTGAAAGAATCAAATGGAATTTTAAATTGGGTATATGGGAATTGGGGGGTGTTGTAAACCGCACTGGAGCACGGCCATTCCTCTTGTATTTTCCCAGGTGTTAAGTTTAATGCGTGTTATTTAGTTATCGATTTATCGCTCTTTTAGTGTGGGGAGGGGCGGGGTTATCACCAGATTTCATCCAATATTACAGCGTAATTGGGGTAATCAAGTAATATTGTAGCTTAGGAGATGTACATTAAAGCTTTTAGAGAGCGGGGCCTGCCCATTTTTATTGTTTAATTTTAAGCCCATATGTGCCCATTGCTACTGCAATTCCCTATGTTTTATACCTTAATTAAATACTTAGTTTTTAGATTTTCGTTTAGTGGCGTTTTGTTGGCATGACAGTGACTCGATTACATCCATTTACGAATTCGGCCTCATGTTTTTACTCAAGTTATCGCCTGCACAAACAGACAAACAGCCTCTCGGATTTCAACTCGCCTTATCAGCCTGATCATTTATATATGTTTATATAACCTTACATCTAATTATTATTTTTAGGTGACATAAACAACCGTTAGATGAACAAAAGTATTATACTTTGTAGCAACATTCAAGAGTATAAAAATGAAGAATTAATTTATTGGAAATGTAGCCATAGCAATAAGAAATTTATTTAACAGTTATACTAAAATTTTAAATTTCATTAAGTAGAACATCTTAAGTAAACATTATTTTATAAAAACATATCATAACAGAGTTTTTTTATTTTCCACACTATCATGAAAGAGCCTCAAAGTTTTAAGATTTTTTATTAGGATAGGATTTGTTTTAATAAAGAAATCTTCATTCAATTGTTACTGTCACTACTTCCAGTTTCTAACATTTTTCTTTAACGTACCGTTAAATGCCGTTATATGAACGGGTTTCCTGGCGGGAGGGAGGGAACAACTGTTAGGTTTAATATTATTATAATAATGAGTTTAATATTTGATCAAAATAACTCCAATTAGATAAGTGCGTTCAACCTATTCGAGGGAGGGGCTGTGAGCTGTGGGCTGCTTACTCATGATATTTGAGATATTTGCATTTAAAATTCAAAAATTGGACAATTTAAAATGCGTGTTTCTTCGATTTATAATAAATTTTGCTCTTATATTTTTAGCTTTTATATACACTAACACTTCACTAATTCAGTTCTACACATTTGTTTTGTATTAAATAGTGCAAAAATAAATCTGATTCCATTTTTAACTTTCGTTGAAATCCACTTATTCATAAAATAACAAAATGATTGAGCAAGCAAAAAATTAGTGTTACCATATTTTGTAATCGAATAAAAGTAAGTAAAAAATGCAGATTATGCCGTCAATACAAATCATCATTATCGTGTGATGAGCAATGTAAAATCTTTCAGAATTTTCATTATCTGGATAAATCCCGGTTTTGGATCGGCTAGGATTATTTTTTTGAAGCGAGGCCGAATGCCGCCAACGCATACAGGAATTATATGCGGAAAACTAACAATGTTTTATTTATTTCCTGCCATTGAGGTATTATTTGTTTTCTTTATTTTTTTGGCTTTTTTGTTTTTTGTAAAATATGTACATAAGGTAACACTGATTATTGGTTAGAAAGCAACCCTTTCGTTATTGTGTGAACGAAAAGAATTAAACAAAAGTTAAACATTGAATTAAAGTTATTTTTGCAATATTTAATATAAAATAAATGGGTAGAAACAAATTAGTGAAGTGTTAGTGGATATAAAAATTAAAAATATAAGTTTAAAATTCATTTAAAATCGGAGAAACACGCATTTAAATTCTTGAACTTTAAATGCAAATATCTCAAAAACCATAAGTCAGAATATATATATATATACATATATGTACATATATATATTTTTTTTCGTACATACCCATTTTAACATCGAAATCGGGGGATACTATTCTAAAATTTACCCCTACTAGGAATTTCTCTTTATTGTATTAGTGTTTTTATTATATTATGCAGGGACTTATTTGTACTGCCTCTTCTATTTTCTCCAAACTTTCCGTATTAATCCATCGATTTTATTTCCAATGCCAATAATGGAAAATAATTGTACCAAATACATTAATTTCTAAATATGGCGCACAACAGTAGTAAAAACCATAATAAATAGTAGTTTTGTACTCAGTAGTTCAAAATTCCATAATACAAAAATCGATAACTTAAAAAATACGTTCCAATACGATATATAACTTACTAATGTCCGCAATATGTATTTCGTTTAAACATCTGTTTCAGTTCCACAAACACAATTGGAAATTGCTATGATTTAAGTTAAAGCGCGCCAAGTGTACGAAGTTTCGGCAATTAATAAATTTATTTAGGTATTAACCGAAATGGACAATCAAAGCTATTTTCCAAATTACTATGCTGTTGAAGACATATTTGTTACACAAGAGAAGGTCGAATGCAAAGTGAACACGAAACTATTAAAAATGGGTAAGTTCATACAAAGTAGACTGCATTGAAAAGTTTTATCATTTGACTTTTGTTGCAAAGGTTTCCTTGATCCAGGTGCAGAGACAGATGATTTAAATTCTGGTCGCACAGTGAATCTGCCATTATGGTACATAAAAGAATTGAAGGTTAACAATCCATATTTTACTGTAAATGTTCCAGACATCTATAAAAATGTACATAAGGCTGTATGTGAAGCGGAAACAACACATATTGAGCTTGGTAAATTGCATCCATATTTTTATGAATATGGTCGTTACTTGACTCCTTATGATCGCAATCATGTCGTTGGTCGAATTGTGTTTGAAACAATGCGGCAACGTGTGCGTCATTTACTTGATATTTCTAAACATACAACAGAGGATGGAAAACCGGAACATCGCTTGGACGACATCGAACAAAAGCTATATGATTCTGGTGTAAAAACAAATGCAATGGTAAATTGACAAATTTGATTTCAAAACATTTCCTAACGTTCTATATTTTTATTATGTAGTTCACGAATTGGCTTCAAATGAAATCTAATAAAATACTCGTAAGTGAATTAGTACATGAGCATAGCAAGAAACGAAAGCGTAATCAAATAGATTTTGACGGAGGAAGTATATCACCAGATCAATTGCGAAAGAGACCTACTATTTAATTACCCACTATTAAACAATTTGAGGATAGATCAATTGACATTAGACCTTAAAACTTCCATAGATGATGTTACTTAAGATTGTGCCAGATATAACTACACATTTCTAAGTTCTTTATTAAATTAAATCAAAGACTTTTTCGTTCATTAACAACAAAGTAGGTTAAATTTATTGACACAATTTTAAACAAATCTGCTTGCTATAGCCAGAACCTTTGTATAATCCGCTCCTTTAGCCTGTGTTTTTTCTTTAAGTATGGTACGAAGAACTGTTGGAATGGGTACGTGAATGCGCGTACCTAGAGGGCTGCCATTATCATCGATTAGTACAATATTGTTGCTGTCAAACTTCGGTATCTTTAGTTTCTGGTTTTGCTTTAATCCAACCAATATACCCTTCTTCATTTGACCTTTAATGGCAACAAGCACTTTGTCACCAATATAACCCACAGAACGCTTATTATATACATGAATGCATCTTGGTGGTTTTCCTTCTGCCATGGCACGTTTTCCAATTTCACTATTATCTACTACACGCAACCGTGCTAATTTTCGTATTTCACTACATGTTGACGTAAGATGAATCTGTTGCCGGCGCTCCACATGATTCAGACCTGGAGTAAAACATGTATTTGTACTTATCGTAGAAAGCAAATGTGTGGTTGGGCCAGTTTTCAAATTTGTCAACAATAACCGCGACATTTTGAAATAAACTAGAGTTTATTTAGTTATTCAAGTTATTCAAAAATTTGCTGTAATTATTATAAAATAAAATATTGTCTAATTGGGGATGTCGAAACAGCTGAGTTTTGTTCCACAAAACATTTTCGTGTACAGAGTGGTTACATGAATTGAAGTTTTACTTACTATTAAAATTATAATTTCGAGTTTTTGCCGACAGTTTTATTATTTATAATTTACAACTTTAAAAGACAACTGCTTAGTTTTTAGTATGACAGTATTTTAATAGGTCACATTGTGGTCTACCACATCATACCATCACTTTTTTTGTCCTTAATAAACAATGATAATTCATAATTACACATCACTTGCAAAGGATTATCGATAAAAATTTACTTTGTTAATTTACACTTGAGTACATAATTAGTCGAAATGAAACTAAAATTTAATTTTTTAGGAAATAAATAGTTGAGAGTTAAAATGATCCCACCTCTTGTGATTTAAATAATAATAAAAGATAATGGAAACTATAAATATATGGCACACTGCTGTGAACTCAAACCACATTTGTCGAATATGTTTACAAGAAAATGTTGAATTGTTTTCTATTTTCCAAGAAACACATAAAAGTGGAGTAACTATAGCGCATATATTATCCGAGTGTTCGCGATTTCCTGTCATATCAACTGATAACATATTACCACAAAAAATTTGCTCCTTCTGCATGGAAAATGCTCGGGATGCTTATGACTTTAAACAACGAGTAGAAAAGGCTTATATTTCATTAAAAGGCTTAGAAAATAGTATTTTTCGAAGGGAAGGCAAAACAGAACCCCCTAATTTTGTTTTAAGTGAACGAAGGGATTTTGGTACACAGACTGATAAGCTGAGTTTACATCCATGTGAAATGTGCGAAATGAAATTTTTCGATTTGCTGGAACTGCGGCAGCATCGAAAGCAAGTTCATCACAACAGTAAATTACAATGTCGTATATGTGGTGTGCGCTTTGAACGCATTAGGCAATTGCGAAGTCATTTAGTTCACAAGCACCCCAGTGTGGGTATTGCATTAGATATACAATGCACAATATGTCGCAAGCGTTTTTCTCGAAGAGAACATTTAAATCGTCATATGCGAAATGTACACCATCAAGCTGAAGAATCGTCAAGGTAATATTTTTATTATGATACTCTATGTTTAAGTTTTTAATATTTCTTCTTAAACAGCCCTAGGGTTTCTCTAAAGGAACCGGAAATAGAGCTTTCAAGTCATGTAAGCAAAAATAATGAACAAAACGATTTCAAATATATTGGCACAAAAAGGTAACTTTATTCTTCTGTTATGACCACTTTAAAATAATTATTATGATGGAATTTACATAGTTCGCCTATAGATACACAGAAGCCTGAAATTTTCCTGAAGTCCGAGAAAATGTTTAATGCCATCGACAACGATAACTTTGTCGGTCCATCTCATTTTTTTGAATGTGGGCAAAATCCATCTGATGATGTCGAAAGCGATATTAATATGGATACCAACCCCATATCAAGTGATGACGAAGCGCAGAATAGTGCAGAATTTTCGGAAGATATATTACCTCAATTGAAAATAGAACATGAAGCTGGTATCAAAGGTTTGAAAGAATATAATACTATAAACATATATATTGAATACTTTTTGTTTATAGTAAAATGTGAATTAGACGCATCAGTGGATGATTTCGACATTATACGCATGTCTCCTGATTGGGACCAGAGCAGATCACAAGATGGCATTAAAAAAGAATCTGAATTTTCAAATGATGGAGATATGCAGAATTTGAGTGTCCGGAAACGAAAGTTAAACAGAAGTGTAGAGCCAGAAACTGATGTCGCAGAGCGGCGCCGTATTACAGAAGTAGTTGATGAATTTCTTGCCCAAAATTCTGCCGTGGACCAAACAGCAAATTCTGAAAATCGATGCACGAAGTGCCAGCGAACTTTTTCGCGTCATTGTCATCTACGACGTCATATGTTGACCCATGTCGAAGAAAAAGCGCACGCATGTAGCTATTGTCCAAAGCGATTCGCGCGTAGCGATCACTTAAAAAAACATATTATAAACTTGCATCATACGAAAGAATTCAAATGTGATCAATGTAACAGCGCATTTGCACGTTCTGTAGATCTGGCGAAGCATATAGAAACCCGTCATGGTAACGATCCTCAGGCTCATAAGATTCATAATTGTGAATATTGTGGGAAAAAATTTACAAGCCGAACTTACCTTCGAAAACATGTACTGATGCATACAGACCGCGTATTTGCTTGCAAATTTTGCGAGGACACTTTTAAGGAACGTAAAGCTTTGCGTGAACATGAAAAGGGTCATCATAGTGATCGAAGAAATTTCCTTTGTTCAGTATGCGGTGAAAGTTTTGTACGCAATGATTATCTGCGTGTACATATGCGACGTCATAATGGCGAAAAGCCATATAAATGTCAATATTGTGGAAAAGGTTTTCCACGTGCCACTGATGTTAAAATACATGAAAGGTAGATTTTAAATATTTTGTTCACTTTCGAAAATTTAGTAATATTTTCGCTTATTCTTTTGTTTGAATATATTTCAGATATCATACGGGTACCAAACCAAACTTATGTAATCTATGTGGCAAGGGTTTCCATCGTGCTTACAATCTAACCATTCATATGCGTACTCATACTGGAGAAAGACCTTTCAAATGCGAGGAATGTGGCCGTGGATTTGCTCAAAGCAATGATTTAAAAGCACATATACGACGACATACAGGTGAACGTTTCAAATGCCCTGAATGTGATGCAGGGTTCTTACAAATGTATGCACTTCGACAACATGCACTTGCAGCTCATGGTATATACATGGAGCCTGCAACGGGTCGTTTACAGAGATTCGCTACTAGTGAAGTGCCGGCACTAGTTGTAGGAGGAATTCCTACCAACAATTTGGTAGAACCAAGTAGTGATCATGTAGAAATTATGCAACATCAACCTCATCAGCAAATAGTGCAAGCAGAAAATGCAAGTAGTTCTCTTCTACAACCAGTTCAATCATCAGAGTAAGATCAATATTTTGACCATACTCAAGCCATGATTTTTGAGAAGTTAAACTATAAAAAATGTGGATCTTAAAGCAGATCCAACGGCAGAATAGTCACGTCAGCACATTCCGTGCTATTAAAACAAACAATATAAGTAGTGTATACGTAAAATTAATAATTACTGATTTAAATATAATTTTAAGTGCAATAGGGATAGGTCCAACTTGGTCTTTAGATTTGTTATGAATGGACTAATAAACATTTCGAAATTAACGTAATCTTTATTATACATTATGTTAATTTATAGCGAATCAACAAAATTTCAACTATCTGCGTTACTATTTATGGTAGGGCCTACGCATGCAATTGGATATTTGTGCACATCATTGAAATTTACAAACAATATTATTACTATTCTAGTTAGATAGATAGATAAATGTTATGAGGTAATGCACCGCGACCTAGGGTCTATTGTGCCCTCTTCGATATCACATGTCTTCCCAGAGTCCCAGCAGCCTGAATAGCTCTAGGAATTTTCCGGGCGCTACTGAGGTGATGTGATCCCTGCTGATATAAATGGAATCCAGGGCCTTAAACCTTTTTCCACAGATTGCTGTGCAATCCAGGATTAGGTGTGCTGGTGTTTCCTGTTCCAGGTCGCAGAACCGGCAGTTAGCACAGGAGACTATGCCCATGTTGGACAAGTGCTTCCTGAGCCTGCAGTGCCCTGTGTAAATTGCGACGAGGAGACGGAATTTGTCACGGGGGAGGTGAATAAGTTCCTTGAACCTGGAGAGACTGTACCCCCCAAGTAGCAGTTTGGCGTGGCGCATGCCTGATGCCTGTTACCAATACCGTTCTATCTCCATTCTTTCCTCCGTGCGGAGCAGCTCCTTAAAAGTGTGGGATCCTACCGCTATGTATGGTTCTGGTCCCATCACCTTGGACGCTGACGCGGCGCGGGCCATTTACCATCCCAACGGGTAATGAATTTCCGTTAAAACAACAACAAAGTGTGTGGCGCACTTAGTTATTGATTAATCGCGTTTTTGTAGTTTTTATTAGTACCGTTATATGAGGAGTGAGCGGGGTTTTCATTCGATTTCATCCATTTTCTTTCGAATAAAAAGTGAAGAAAGTAAAGTGAGCATGGTGTTGTCAACAGAAAAGAAATCGGAAATCGTAGCTTTAATTAAAGGAAAGTTGTCGAAAAATACATTGGCATTTTAAAAGAAGGCAGCTATTTGAGCACACCAAGTTTTTTATTTTCAGGATGATCTAGCCATAAAGCCAAAACGATAACAAAAGCATAAAAATATTGATTCAATTCCAAATCTGATTAGTTTACCAACTGGAAGGAGTTGTTGAGGGATTCGCGCCACCTTTGCTGTTCGCAGTTACCTTTACCTGAGGGTATGCTCCCCAAGGGACCACTCTTACCTGCACTGATTATATTAGATAAGTAAGTGAGCATTGCACCAGCGTCTCAACTAGCCCCAGCAAATTGATAAGTTCCAATATACTGCTACTTTCTATTGAGGCTATGGGATTTGAAAACATGGATCCCAAGGCCTAATCCTGAGCCTACATACTGCTGCTTACTCCATTAGTAGATGTTCTGGTGTTTCAGACTCTAAGTCGCAGAACCGGCAATTTTCACCGGAAGCTACGCCCGTGTTAAAAAAGTGCTCTTAAGGCTACAATGGTCAACGTAGAAGGCGACTGAGTTTTTCCCTTGGTAGATTGATTACATATTTAAACCTTTTGAGGTTGTAACCACCCATTAGCAACTTGGCATAGCGCATGCCTGGGAGTTGTTGCCAATGCCTCTCCCTACCCTCTGCTTCATTATTGCGGAGCATATCCTTTAAGGTGTGGGGACCAACCGCAATGAAAGGTTCCGGTCCTACCATTTTGGTGCATGTTGTAGAGCGGGCAAGCTCATCAGCCAGTTCATTCCTAGCTATACCTTTTTGACCTGGCACCTAAATGAGGTGCACTTAGTTACGTTTGTCCTTTGTGGACTCATCGCTCTTGTATTATCGCCCAGGTTATCCGACTAGAACCTGCTCGCGATGACAGCGGAAGCTGACGTCGTGTGATGTAGGTTCACTTTCGATCGGTTCTATGAAGAACTGGTCCTTATCTGCATCCTCCCTCGCACCGTTATCCAAGTCTTGAAGTTCCTCCAGAAGCTATTGCGTAGAGGAGACATCCACTGTGACCCCCGCAGTTGCAGCCTGTTCAGCCGCACTGGTGCAGGGACGAGTAGCCTCCTCGTCTACCTGCACCTTTTCGCCCGTACCGCTCTTTCCATCCGGAATTCTTCTCTTTGCTCTCTACCACACGCCAGGTCGAGGTATTAATCCCTCTGTTCTGGTTTATAACGAGCTCCAGAACAAACTCGTTCGGTTATCCCGCATTTCTGGGGGAGGAAGACCGTCATGCAGTGCATGAGCGGAATGTAACCCCATGGAAGGATACCGGGTCCTCACACCCCCTAACCACCTCTACCACGAGGAGATCCTGCAGATCGGTAAGCTCCTCTGCCCCCAAAGTCTCCGCCGGTGGTTCAGAGACAACACAGTCATCCGTAAGCCTTTTAAGGCATCCGCTTGTTTCCTTTTTTGTTGAATGTGCAATGATTTTCTCGCTCTAACCAATGGCAAATATAGCATGCTGTCTTGTTCTAACAGAATAACATGCATTTGGTATCATACTTTTGCTAGCGCATAGCTTACCTGTGTGTTACGCATAACAAAAAGTATTTGTTACACAAAATTTCTGTTAGTGTCATTATTTTGGTTATCAGTTTGTTACTTTTAAATTTGTCATTTTCTTTAATTTTCACTGTTTAACATTTTTTATTTGCTATCTTAAACGGTGGCAACAAATCCCTCTGTTTTCATATACATATATTTTTGGTGGAATTTCAGTCTGGCCATTAAAGTCATTCCAATTGCAAACGTCGAAACCTACCAGATCAAGTCAACTGTCAAAGTTTGGTATGTGAGCGGTTCTCTCATTTCCAGTAACAGGAGAGATGGGCGTCTCTTTATCTCTGACTCGAACATTCTGCAACTACGAACCACTATCAAATATATTTGATTTTGGAATTGTACCTGCTACCACCCCAGCTTATGTTGCAAACCAACCAAAACAAGGGAAATGGTTAGTATCGCGCACGGGTTTAGTATCGTTTATGGAGAAAAACAGGGGGGGGTCTACCCCCACGCCCCTTATCGGAAAGAGGAAGGTTCGAACTTTTTAATAAACCCCCCCTCGACCCCCTAGAGCCACTATAGACCTGTAGGGAGCCCTTTGAAAATGACCAAAAATCGGTGTTTTTGCTCATTTTTCCATACAAACTGAAACCAATGCAACCCAGCCAACATTTTTGTATGGACAATAATTCAAAATAAAGAAAACCAAAATGTTTCAGTGCAATGTATATACATATTTAATTGCAATCTATTAATGGTACAAATTATCTATTAATGCTGCAAAAAATAACCCTGGTCGGTCCAACACCCGGGTGTATCAGATTTTTTTCGCACAGAACTCCTTTTTGCGTTGGCGGCCTTCGGCCGCGCTTCAAAAAAAATAACCCTGGTCGGTCCAACACCCGGGTGTATCAGATTCTTTTCGCATAGAACACCTTTTCGCGTTGGCGGCTTTCGGCCGCGCTTCAAAAAAAATATCCTTGGTCGGTCCAACACCCGGGTGTATCAGATTTTTTTCGCATAGAACACCTTTTGGCGAACACCTCCTTCGCGTTCACTTCATACATTTATTGCTAACTGGGTTTAATTTATTCCCTTTTGTTCGTGCTTTCTCGGTAATTTGACAGTTGAAATTAGGCAGTCATTTTGGTTTTTCGCATTATTGAACTTAATGAAGAAAAAGGTGTATTTTATTTAAAGATTTACAAAGAAATTAACAATCAAAAGTAATTAAAAACATTACTAGTGGTTTTTATAATTCATAAGTAATATATGTGCGTCAAAATGTATCCATAATTGGTTTGGTACAATGCACAACAGGTGAAAATACACTAGCATTTATTGAGAAATTTGCAAAAAATAGCATTTTTTAAAGTGAATTTGTGCAAAAATTTGTGAACCGATTTTTATAAAATATGTTTTAAAATAAAGTTTGATAATTTAAGCATACATTCGTGTTTAAAATTTTCAATTCGGTTGTCTCGTTTAGGTACAGTGAGCCAAAATAAACCGGCGCGATACTAAACCCAACCCCAAAACAACTATGAACCACTCGAAATATGGTTGATTTTGGAAAATTATTAAATAAAATAATATGAATAATTTATTTTTTTTATTTTTTATTTTATTTTATAAAAGCTTACATAATAATACAATTATTATACAAACTTAAGAAAATACGCAGCACTAGCATCATGGGCTATCGGCCGACTGGTTATGTTATATGCGTCGAAGAAGGTCGCTGTCTTTCAAAAAGTTGTAGATTTTCGAAATGTTGTTGCTTGAGGGATCCATCAATAAAATTATTGGATCAGTATTATTGAAGTTTGACAGTCTATGAGTTTGAAGTGCTGGACAATGTTGCAGAAGATGCAATAGATTTAAATCTGAATCACAAAATGGGCATTGGTTGATCTGAGTGCCATTTAGTATGTGAGCGTGTGTGATAATGGAGTGGCCAATGCGAAGTCTGATATATGGAATGATATAATTAGATGAAAGCGATGACGGAAAGGATGGTTTGATACGATTTGAATTTATTCTAGAGTAGTGGTGTCTGTAATTCATCCAATCAAGCGCCAATTTAGTGGATCTTTGTTGAATAATAAGCCGTTTTATATCACTCTTAACAAACAAGGCAGATGTAGTTGTTGGAGTGATGCACACCTCCTTAGCCACCGAGTCCGCAAAAGTATTTCCAATGATTCCAGAGTGACCGGGTATCCACATTATTTTTAGTCTATGTGCTAACGAAAACAACAGCGATCTAATGCCAATAATGACGTCATTGTAGTTACTGCGGTTTTTTAAAGCTTGAAAACACGATAGACTATCTGTACAGATGATGAATTTACCAAGGTTTTGTTGGGCATACTGGACAGCTTTGAGAATACCCGTAGCTTCAGCGGTAAAAATTGAACAAAATGGAAATAATAAACCATACGATATTCCTTGTTGGTTATCATCAACTACAGCAAAAGATGTATGCGACGATTTGGAGCCATCAGTATATATAAACTGCCAACCAAAAGATTTGAAGTGCGCAGATAATTCCAAAAATCGAGATTTATACA
Source organism: Bactrocera tryoni (assembly GCF_016617805.1). Taxonomy (NCBI): domain Eukaryota; kingdom Metazoa; phylum Arthropoda; class Insecta; order Diptera; family Tephritidae; genus Bactrocera; species Bactrocera tryoni. The sequence continues at coordinate 62,701,623 of NC_052502.1, read as the reverse complement.
CAGTGCTTGGAGTGATGGATTTGCGAAGAAAAGTAAGATCACTAATGAAAGAAGATTCATTTACTTTCCACGGTGGAATATATTTACTGCAAGGCAGCAATATTTTAAGCGGCAACTCATTGGTTT
>NC_052502.1:62591174-62701468 GCF_016617805.1 Bactrocera tryoni | reverse complement strand
AAAAATAGAAGACGGTATTTTGAGGAGACCTCTTTCTGCAAAGTGATGATTGAAAGTCCTTTTTTATAGTAAAATTCTTGCTGAGTATGAGTTTTGAATAAAGCTTATTTAAGCTATCTTCCACTGCATCTTTTAGAGAAGGTAGGCCAGCTTCCGTCAGTATGTTTTTAATTGGCGATGTTGGAAACACTCGAAGAGAACAACGAATTGAAGAATGATAGGGCGCAGCAAGCATCTTTAGATGATTCTTAGAATGATGTCCATAAATTTCCAAGCCATAATTAATTACAGATGAGATGAGGGCTTTAGTGACGTTGACCAGTAAAGCCGAGCCGATGAGTGAGCGCTTACATGAGAGGTATTTAATAATATTTAAATTAACAAAAAGTCTTTTTCTTATATACTGACAATGTTTCTTAAATGTATACTTAGAGTCTAATACAATACCAAGGAACTTAATACTATCTGTACACAAAATTTTTGTATTATCAAATGTGAGCGTTGGGATAGTACATTGATGTTTTTTACAAATATGAAAAAGTTTCGATTTAGGAAAAGATATTGATGTGCCTGAAGTAGAGGACCAACGAGAAAGACGCAATAAAATTTCAGAGAAAGTAATTGTTACTGAAGTCAAATTTGAAGTTTTTGAGAATAAAATTAAATCATCAGCATAAATCTGATGCCGGATAGTAACAAAATCTGATAGAATGGTACTGATTTCATCAAATGCAATAGTAAATAGGATCACCGAGAGCGGTGACCCTTGTGAGGGAATTACCATTATCTAATGGTAGAACAGAGGATGAAACATTGGATATGATAACACTTAATTTACGGTTGGATAGGAAAGATTTGACAAAGTTAAAAATACGAGAACCCACTCTCCACCTACTAAGCTGTCTTAACACTACATGAATCCCAATCCTGTCAAATGCTTTTAGGAAATCTAAAGAAAGAATAGAAACATGATTTTTGTGGGACAGAGTATCAGAGATAAAGTGATCAAGGTGCAGGAGAGCATCCAACGTACCCTGCCCCCTCTTGAACGCAACTTGGTTGTGCGAAATGAGATTATTAGATTGAGCATACCAGGCGAGTCTAGTAGCAATAATCTTTTCAATCAATTTACCAAGGCAAGGAAGAAGGGAAATGGGACGATAACTGCTGACCACACCAGGAGGTTTACCAGGTTTTAAAATAGGAATAATCGCGCTAGTCTTCCAGAGGACAGGGTAGTTGCCACTGAGAAAAATACTGTTGTAAAGTTTGACTAGACGGGATATAAGGAATGGAGGAAGGTGCTTGATGATAAGGTAAGAGATTTTATCAATGCCAGGAGTTTTGTCCTTGACTGACGAGAGGGCTAAATTAAAATCAAGTTCAAATATATCGGCATCTAAATATTCAGCTGATTGAGATAAGGTGGAAGGAGGATGGTAAGGAGAGCAAAGAGAAGAAAGTTTACTAGAGGAAAAATCAGAAGAGAAATTGGAGTCCAAAGAAATATTGGAAAAGTGGGTGGCAAACTCTAAGGCTATATCTTTGGGATATAGTAGAGTGCCCCGAGGAGTATTTAAATAAGTGATAGGAGAAGAAGGTGATAAACCAGCCAGTCTTTTTCATATCAGTCCAGATTTTTCTAGAATCCGAAGAAGAAGTGATATTATTCGTAAATTCTTGGAAACAATGAACCTAGCAGCCTTTAGCTTTATGGCGAAAAAAGTGCATTGGATTTTTTGTAAGCTATTAAGTTTGCACTAGAACGTAAACGTTTAAATTGATGCCATGCGATCTGTTTCAGATTTCTTAGTGCAGAAAGCTCATTATTCCACCAAAGAGGAGCAAGCTTGACTGGTTTAGAAGAAGAAAGGGGAAAAGAATAGTTAGAAGCAGAACGTATAATTTTTTGGATTCTAGAAGCCTCTTGATTTATATTGGAAGAAAAGGGGAAATAACGTGAATGAAAAAAACAGGCTTCTTCAAACCTATCCCAATCAGCCGAATCAGTTTTAAACCGAATCCTGGGCTTAAAAAATGAATGAGGGCGAGAAGTAGATATTTTGGAAAGGATGGGAAAATGATCACTGCCATGGAGATCATCAATACAACACCAGGATATTTTTGAGGAGAGGGAGGCAGAACATATGGAAAGATCAATATTAGTGAAGGTAGAGTGAGTGGAAAAATGGGTGGGGGAACCATCATTTAAAACAATGCAGTTGGATCTTAGTAAGGCATCCTCAATGCTACGTCCCTTGGAGTTAGCCGAAGCAGAGCCCCAAAGGGGACTCCAAGCATTGAAGTCACCACACAAGATAAAAGGATTTTTTTTAAGATTTAAAAATTCAGTAGTAGAAAATGATTGATCAGGAGGGGAATAAGCACAGATGATTGAAATTTTATAGGGGGCGAGGATCTCAATAGCTACAGAAGAAAAAATTGAAAGGGGTATGGGAAGTAATACGTGAGGTAGATTTCTTTTAACTAGGATGGCAACTCCCTGCTTGTTGGTGGTGTTATGTGGGAGATTAATAAAATATCCCACATAAGCCCTAGGGGTAAAAGCTGAGGCATTATAAGATAGGTGAGTTTCATTCAACAGGATAATAGATGGATTGTACGATCCCATAAGTAACTCTAAGTTAATATAATTATTAACATAACCGTTAATGTTCCATTGAAGAAGTGTAATCATATCATATGTAAACTTATAAAAGAAAAAAGTTAAGCTACGAATATTTTATTTAAACTAAATGTCTTCATTGTAAGAAGGAAAATTGGGTAATGCAAGAGGATCTTGCGAGCAGGAGAGGGTGTGATAGGACAGGAGGAAAGGATATTGAGAGGAGAGTCAGAGATGGATAAAGGGGAAAAGAGAGGGGAAGGAGAAGTGACAGAAGAGGAGGTAGGATGGGTTGGAAGGGATTGTTTAGATGAATTGATGTCTGTAGTTGTTGTTAGATTAGTTTTGGTAGGATTGTTGGATTTGTTATTAGGTGTTGTTTCATTATTGATTTGATTAGTATTGTTAGAAATTTTAGCTATAGAGGCAAAAGAGTTTGCATTAGAAGTTGTATGAGAAAATTGAATTTTATACTTGGTAACAGCTTCACGCATACTACATTTATAAATAGTTTTAATTTTTAATATTTCTTTGGATTGTTGATATTTAGGGCAAGTATTAGATGATGCCGGGTGGTCGCCCGAGCAATTTGCACACATTATTCTCTTACATTCAGTAGGTGGGGTATGATCGGAAGGGAGGTTGCATGAGACACAAGAAGGTGAATTACGGCAGTATTTTGCTGTGTGGCCAATTAATTGACATTGCTTACAACGCATAGGATTAGGGTAATACGGACGGACAGTGAGGTTCCTCCAGGCAACATCAATTCTTTCAGGAAGTTTGTATTTATCAAAAGTTAATAAAACTACACCCGTAGGATTACGGGAGCCGTCAGCAATTCGTGAAAACTTATGTACAGCAGAAACACCCTGCTCCTTAAGACCATCAACAATATCTTCTTCTGATAAGTTATTCAGGAATGGGGCGTATATGGTGCCTTTAACCGTATTCAAAGTATTATGAAGCTTGACATTGATATGACCTCCGCCAGGTAAAATTTTTGCAGAAAGAAATTTGCTAGCTGTTTTGTTGTTATTTACAAAGAGCAGTAGGCTACCATCACGTAGCTCAGTAACTTTACTTACTTCCTTACTGATTGCTTGAATACCTTTATACGTAGCGAAGCATGATAACGAATTAAGTGGCTTGTTGTCGTCCAGCGATGACATGACCAAAAATTTTGGATCATCCGTGTTTGAGACTGGTAATTCTGGAAATTGGTCTAACGGGATCGGATTTGGTTTTTTTCTTTTCTTTTTCATTATTGGAGATAATAGGGAAAACCTATTATCCCCTAATTTGGTGGCCCCAGGGGCCATAGTAAACGCGAATTTTAGTTTAACAAATTAAGAAATTAAGTGATTGAAAAGATATAAAACGATAAAAAATTAATTCACAAACAAAGCACGAGCGTAATATAAACGCAGAACAAACCGTTATACCGTTTTAACAAACTCAATAAGCACAGAGCGAAAAGCAACCGGTTACGATGACAGTTCGACGGTGAATGATGAATAATTAATGTTTAAATTTGCTTGAAAAAATATTTTAAAACAGTTTTGGAAATATTTGAGTCTGGACATAGGGTTAGCTATATATTCGATATAATTTGTTACCAGTAAAACCTAAATACAACGCTGTTTACTATTGAAATGTTTATCGATAGTTTTAGTGACATCAACATGTTTGAAATCAAATTTACAACTGAAAAGTGATAAAACGCGGCGAACATTTCAAGTTGAGAATTTTTGTGTTTTGTAATAATTTTGTGTAAATAAGTGTCTTATTAAATTTTTATACACTAAGGTACGATTTAACATTTATGCATAAAAAGAATTATATAAAGTGAATAAATAAATTGATTGTGATTTCAGAAGTAACGGGAGAAAATCTGTAAAATGGCTGACTTTGAGGGGGAGAATTTGGAGCTGCAAAGGCTAATGGCAGAAAATGTTAACGATCTTGCTTCAATATGGACGGAAATGTTTGATGAAGAAATGTGCTTATATAATTTTAAAAAACTGAAGGAACATGTGAAAACTTTTTTTACGGAATTGAAAGAAGAGTCATTGCAAAGAAGAGGACTTATAGAAGATGAAATAAAGGAGTTACAAAAAGAAGCAGATATGCTTTGTCGCTTATTAAAAACAGACGTGGAGTTCCCCAGAATTGATGACAAAAATGTACCTTTGTTGGTTCTACAGTCGAAAATGGATAAAAGTTTGACTGAATTGCGAGAGCAATTACGGCGGCGCCGAGAAGAAATCTGCGAGTTGTTACTTGAGCAAGAAGGTCTATGTGAAGAGTTGGGGGAAGCTCCTCGTCCTCTTTTGGCTGACCCTTTACCTTCAGAAGAGGATATTTTGGAATTTCGTACTCACTTAGATCAATTAAAGATGGAGCGTATGGAACGCTTGAATGAGATGTCAGTATTACGCCGGGAGATAAAAAATTACTTAAATATATTAGAGACACAAGTTAATACAGACACGGAAGACAGACTATTAAATCACAGACAAATTAAACTGAATGAAGAGACTTTTAAAGCGCTCAAACGTATGCAAGAATTATATGGGGCGCGGGTACAAGCATTGTCTGAGCGCATAGATAGTATGCGTAAGAAATTAGATTCCCTTTGGGTGCGCTTGAAAACATCGCCGAACACTCGAAATAAATTTAAGCGTCATACAGAATATAACCAGCGAACGTATAATGTACTTAAAGACGAACTGCATCGATGCGAATCTTTGCAGAGTCAAAATATAAAAGAATGCCTCCAACAAATCCGAACGGAGATTGTGGAATGGTGGGATAAAACACTTAAATCGGAAACAGAGAGAAATCGTTTTTCTAATTTTCACAATAATTGTTATACAGAAGATCTATTAGTATTACATGAAATTGAGTTGGAAGATATAAAACGATTTTATGAAAATAATCGGCAGATATTTGAACTTTACGATAATAGGAGATTGCTTTGGGATCGAATGATTGCTCTCGAGGCTAAAGCTTCAGATCCAGGCCGGTATAATAATCGTGGGGGCCAATTACTTAAAGAGGAAAAGGAACGCAAAACAATCGCTACTAAATTGCCGAAAATTGAGCAGCAGATTCGAGAGTTAGTTGTTGCCTTTGAAGAGAAAGAGCATCAAGAGTTTCGTGTTTATGGCGAAAATATTTTAGAGTTAATGGAAAAAGAATGGGAGAAGAAACGTCAAGAAAAGGAGAAAATGAGCAGTGCACGTAAAAATGCTCAAACCCCTCACCCAGTTACAGGTCGAACACCTATGTCAGCAAAAAACGGTTCAATGATTTCAATGCGTAAAGCCCCCTCTAACACTAACTTATCCGCACTCCCGTCTGCCTCTGCCAACTCAGCGAAGAAACGGAAACTGCTTCAAAATGAAAGAAATACCCCGTTGGCTAAACGAAGTTTAGTTTTTCCACTTAACAGTCCTAGCGTTTTCACAAAACCAATGTTAAACGCTCGTAATACAGGCTCAACAAAATCGTTCAAATCGCCTTTGAAGAAATCACGTGTCATTGCAACCACAATACGTCGTAGGTCGGGGCGTCAAAGTTCTGGAAACAAAAAGCGGTCCTCCTTGAATAAGACCGTAAAGAAAAATACAGTTGCTACACCAAAAATTCTTATCAATGATGCCTCTGATTGGAACACTGATGAAGCTACAGATGATGCATATGAATCCTTCCAGAAAAGCATTGATCCCGATTCACGTTCTTCTATAATACACACGGCTTTTTCACGCATTGCTGCAACCTCATCGACTATTTCGACTCGGTCCAAACGAATTCATCCGAGTGACAGCTGTGTTGTACACTTGCCTAATCCCCGTGCTGGGTTTCACCATCCACTCACACCGTCCAAAATGTCGCCCGCTGCAAGCAGCCGAAAACTTACAACGAAAAATTTACCTATTATAATTTGAAATGAAGAAATGTAATTTTATTTGCCGTTAATGATTTAAGTTTTTTATGATATATTGATATGTATAATTTGTAATTTTCTATGTTAAAGATTCATTGGCAATTTTGTAATTGTTTTTTAGCTTAAACAACTGTTATTACAATGAAGTTTTATCATTAGGCGTTTGGGTGATTGGACAAAAAAGGGGCTACACAATAAAAATATTTTTAATTTCCAAATAAGTAAAGTTTTCGCAATAAATGCTAAATATATTGATTTATACGTGCGTATATTTAAAAAAAATATCTTATAATTTTTAAGCTTAAATATGTAAGCAAGAATATATACATATAAACCTTTTGCAAGTACTGCTCTCATGGTATTCCGTTTTGATGAAATTTAACTGAATGTGCTCCTGACACTGTTCGATGCACGGTATATATAATAAAATTCTCTAAATATTATTATTGAGGTTATTCCCTATTTATACATAATTGAATTCATTAATTAGCTTCTGTAAAAAAGTTGCTTTTAGTGAGATGACAACGTACGGAAATGTTATCAACAAAATAATTTACTAAAAAATACAAATAAATTATTAACTAAAAAATGCAATAACTTAAAGAAAAGTTAGGTTTAAATCTGCTCTAAATTTTATTATTATCATGAAACTTTGTAGGCATACGCACATACATACATATGTATGTAATGGCTTAGGGTATTGGAAAGAACAAGATATTTTTTATTAAAATTTAAATTTTCAGATATTTTGAAGGATCAAATCTGTTTGTAAAATAAATTTGAAAATTGAAAAAGATTATTTTGGCATATGATTGTTTGACGGGAATTTTGAAAATAACAAAAATGCATCAAAAGCGTAAATCAGAGAAATTGGGGTTCTCTGGTTACCGCCGATCATCACGGTATTGTATTCGAGTACACACTATGTAGTTAGTCGAATTTGCTAATAATCCTTTTATTTATTATTTAAGGGGTTCAATGCCAGCTGAGCCGAGGGCAAAGCTAACTCAAATATAATTATATAAAACATGTTAAAAAAACAAGATCCCTAAGGGTCGGTTTCGGTCTTCAAACTTACATCCATTTATGAATTGACAAATCGGAGACAAATCTGTTGCATAAAAAATATTCACAAATGTGGATATTGTGAATTTGTTAAAAGCATTCTAGTGAACTGAAACAATGATATTCATTGAGACTAAGGATACTATCTTTGTGTTTTCGAAAATAACCAATAATAGTTATAAGCAAATTTTTAATTCGGAGTTGGTATAAATTCAGTAAAATTTTGCATATAAAATTCTCTGTACACTGTTCCATTTTCGTCCGTTCCCCAATCCTAATTTCAACTCTATTTTTCTGTCTGCTTTCTCTAAATTTGATAAGTAAGAAAACGTAATGTTACAAAATAATTGTATAGTGCTTTAAAAATCATTAAGAACTGTATTTTGTGGAATAAATTAGTTTCCATTAGTAAAGAAATATAATCATTATACAAAGTGGTCGAAAACAATTTTTATATTTATTGGAAATATTACAGAAAAACGACTTGTACTTTTTTCAAAGATTTCGAAATAGAGAATGGCGAAAAATTTTCAAAATGGCAGACCCATGCACAGAGCTGCGGCTATACCATACAAAAAACCATTCAAGAACTTGGGGAATGGCGGTGGGGGACCAGTACATCACGGCAATTTCAATCCGATGATGTTCAATGGTAGTCAAATTCCTGATAATCCTGGTTATTTAGATTTCAACAACCCTTCGCCACCGGCAGGTATTGGCGGTGGAAGTGGCCTGGGTCAAATGCAAAATAAAAAGAAGAATAATAAAAATAGACCTAAAGGAAAACCGCAAACGCAATTTCAACAACCTCCAGTAAACACACCAACACAACAAAATGGTAGTGGAAATTGGAATAAAAATAAAGGAGTTCAATATCAAGGTTCAAATAATACAAATAATAGATTCAATGGGGGAAATGTCGGTGGTCCAAGAAATTTTATTAATGGTGCTCCAAATCCGGCAAACGGTCCAAATCGCGGACGTCGTATGGGACCACCTGGTCCAGTTCCTCGAGGAAATTTACCAATGCCGGCCATGCCACCACCGCACGGATTCCAGCCACCTATGATCCCACCGATGCCACCAATGGGTCGAGGCCCAATGCCTCCTCCAATGGGTATACAACCGCCACCACCATTTCTCCGACGTAGTGGACGTATTGGACCGATACCACCTATCCCACCTCCAATACCACCAATGATCCCACCGCGCATGCCTCGTGCTATGCCGCCAGCACCGTTTAGCAATGCTGGGAAAATTAAAAAACCAAACACGAAGTTAGTGAAAAAGGTGGTAAAAGGAAAAAGTACCATTAAGACACTAAAAAATCTGGTGAATCAATATCCCATCGAAAAGCCTTGGGTTACGGAAGAAATACGAGCTGAGTATGACAAGAAAGTTGACATTGAAAATAGGCTCAAAGGCAATAAAAATGATGATTTATTCGCCCAATTTAAAGTGCAACGTGACAAGTTTGTATCTATGTACGAAACTGCTCGGGAGGAATATTTGAAAAAGGAGGCGGAGGCCGTTAAGGCAAAGGTAAAATCTTGAAAAGACTAAATGGTATAATCGTCCACAAACAATAATTATTGTTTATTCCCAACATTATCGGTGTCTGCAAAAAACATTTGTGATGGATTGCATACCAAAATTTGACACTAAAGTAAAAGAATATTGAGAGCTTACAGCTATTAATAAATATAAATATTAACATATTCTTTGTTAGAAGGGTAACAACCAATCCATAGCAATGTTTTCGCACACACACATAAGTAACATTAAACCTTTTCATTATGCATAATTTATATGTTACGTCGATGAAGGGTGTTGTTTTGATTTAATTAAAAAAAAAATATGTATAACAATATCGAATCGGATTTAGTAATTTCAAAATTTTCAAACTTATTTTGTCAATTTTAATCAATCTCAATCTTTATTTAATGTACTTGTATATTAAATCACTAATGAGATATCAAAATTTGCATTCCAATATTATTAAAATTTTGTTCAAATTTATAAAAAATATTTCACTGCGTTCTCGGTAATTTATTTAAAAGTTTGAGAAACACAAATGATTTTTGTAGCTTTTGCAAATTTATTTTGAAGGAACATATTTGTTGAATGTCATATTTTAAAACCCTTCGATATTGTCTACGTATCAATCTATGATTTCTTGTATATTTCCGTATGATTTTATACGCATACAGTAATTAATATCCGTCTGCCACACGTACTTTGAACGATTGCTTAGAATAAATTGCCAACATATCTCGCAAAAATATATTTTTGGCATCATTAATGTCACATCATATCTCTGTCATGATAGCAAAAGTGTTTGTATTACTTTTAAAAATTAAATATTAAGCTATAATAATAAAGATATGCATATCGCTATTTAGATTGTGTAGCACTTTGCTAATATATACTTCTCAGATGCGTATATATAAACACTTCACATGGCTAATATGATGTGCTATTTTAAATTTGTCTCTTTAACTTATGAGAATGTTTAATATGGAAATTTTTTGTTTTCTTAAACCATGCTTTGGGCGCATTTATTTACAGGATGCTAAAGACAAACAAACAATTAACAAGACCGCCACAAAGGAAGAAAACAAGAATGATGCAAAAGCAAAGTAAAATCTTTCACATCAAAGTTAATTTATTAACTAATAACTAGCAAATATAAATATATGAATGAGTTTCATTCATAAATTTGTAAATGAAAAAATTAAATTTACCTTTAAATAGAAATCTGAGTATTTAACACTGAAAAAAACGCAATCAAATTTGCACACATAAACGAAACATTTAAAACAAAATGGTTTATGTGAACTGTCCAGACGTAGTGTGTAAATTAACATATATTAGAATTTGTTAAGAAAAAATAATAAAAGTAATACAAATTTGTAAGCACGTTGCTGCTGTTTAAATAAATATACAAAATTAGAGTCAAATAAATTGATTAAATGATTTCAATAATAAGCAACTTTGCTAAACACCAGAGGTGTATGAATTTTGTTAAACAAATTTGCAAGTATTTATATAGACATCGATATTTAAAAGATAGCTGCAAAATAAATTTTAACAAAAAAATTATGCTATAGATTTGCACAAAATAATGTTTCTTGTATACTTTTCGTTAAACTCATAAAAATCACGCTTACTTTATTAGCGTGTGCAACCGTATTAAGTAACAATATTATTGCTTGGATAAATGTTTAAAGTCATTCTAAAAATTGTAATTTTCAAACTTTTAAAAGTTTATCCTTATAGTCTATATAATATAAGTTCAGCATATCTATAGATTGTCAAAATAATAATTATACTGTACTTATGAGTACGTAAAATAAAACATTGCAAGTATTTGCCGATAAATTAATTTCTTTGTATACATATGTATATGAAACATATTATTTTAAAGCAAATTTGATAAATAATATGAGAATTGAGAAATGTATTTGAAAATAAAAAATGAACACGATTAATTTGTATAATCGTCCAAAATTTATCAGTACTTCATTATGAATGGAAGAATGTACGTTGAGCTTATCCAGAGCAGATGCGGTACGTGTGTAAACGGCGATATTTGTTTGTCTTGTATTAAATGGCAGTTTGTGGTGTGGTATATGGTGTTTGAACGCATAACCGATTGCTTTTGTTGAAACAACAATAAACTTCCGGTTACCTATTTAAGTGTCGCTCACACGCCATTACCACAGTTAGCTCTGCCACAGGATATTTCAACAATGATGGCCCTATGAAGTTTCATCAGAAACGGAATGACACATAATATAACTTAAAATATACACATTTATAAATATTTACATAGTTGTAATAAATGTCTATTTCAGCGTAAACATTTAAATAAATCATATAAAATCATGAAATTGTGTTTTATTTACGCTAGGAATTGTGAAATATTCGGTTTTGTTTAATTTCGAATCTAACGAAAATACATGCCAGAAACACGGAAAACAATTTATTGGAAAAATTTATCTATAACGAAATTTATTAGTGTGCTAGAAAAATATAAGTCTATCGTACATTACTGGTCATTCTCCAAAGAAGAAAAGAAATAAACATAAGTAATATAGAGCTATGTTCGCGTGTAACCGAACGTTTTATACTCTCGTAATTTGCAAGCTTCCAAGCCACGGAAATAGTGTAAGGTATTGGCAAAACTTAGATAGATAGATACATAATTGAGGAATGCAGTCGACCTTAGATCTACTGTGCCCTCTCCTAACTCACAGGGACTCACTTAGTCCCAGCACATTGATGAAGTCCAATATCCTGCTGGGTGCTAGTGAGGCGAATTCATCCCTATCTGATCCCTGTCGGAAAACCGGCAGTTAGCGCAAGAGGATAGGCCCATGTTAAATATATGTCTATTCAACTTGCTGTGGCCGGTGTAAAATGCGACCAGTAGCCTGAGTTTATCCCTTGAGAGGTTGATTATCGATTTAAACCTGTTCTGGTTGTACCCGCCAATTAGCAACTTGGCATGTCGCATACCATGTACTCGTTGCCAATGTCTTTACTTGCCCACACCTTCTTCCTTTAAGGTATGGGGACCCACCCCGGTGAATGGTTCGAGCCCTACCATATTGGTGGAGGCTGCGGAGCGGGCGAGCTCATCAACCAGTTCGTTGCCGGCTATACCTCTGAGACTGGGCACCCAGATTAGGTGCACCTGGTTTCGTTCTGCTAGGCTCGTAAGAGGAGATCGCTTTTAGTGCCGCTTGACTATCGCTAAGTATGGTTATTCGCTCATTGCGATAGTTGCAATGGAGGTTTATCTCTATATACCGACTTATGGCAAAGACTTCTGCCTGAAAAATGCTCGGAAAGCTACCCATCGGTATGTAGAGCTTGGTGCGTGGACCCGCGATCATATACAAATCATCTTCAAATGAGATATATGTATGTATATATATTAAGTTGATGTGCAAAACGTCAACCATAAGATAAATAAAGTTGTAGTTCAATTCTGACAATTTTTAGGTCTAAGATGGCTTACCTTAAAGGCAAAATCGTTCAAAGATTTATGATAAAACTTTTATCACGCCAAATTAATTATACTACGCTAGGATATAACCCTTAATCGGTAGAATTGTCTTTCTCTTGGTTTGGTTTGTCTTTATTTTGATGTTTATATATTCCGATTTGTCGATATTTTGATTTAGCTGCATATTTAAATTTTGTCGGTATTTTGATGTGTGGGCATTTTGTACTTCGGTATTTTAAGTGTATCCCATTTAAAAAAGCCAATTCATTTGTATACATTTTTACAATGTACATATATAAATTCACTGAAACATTTGTAAGTTTTCTTAAAAAATATTAGCAGAACAAGCATATCTATTGTTTATTTAAAGTCGAAAACTATAATTCATATGTATATTTATTGTATTTACTTATGCCAAACTTTAAGATTTATCTTTTTCTACATTTGTTTCATCACACAAATTACTTGCGGGAGCTTCTGTATTAATAGATTCCTTTTGTTTCTTCCACATTTTGGCGGCAGCCAATAGTTTCAAATTAGGACGCGCCAACTCATCTTCTGGGAAAATATAGTCAAACACTTCTTCCCATCCTTCTTCCACGCCACTTTCTGATACGATCTTCTGCCGCTTCTTAACACGGCGAGGCATTTTCTCCATCACTTGGTTTAACGTATGACTATCTCCCGATTCCCGTTCAAAATCACGCCATGCCTCTAGCAACAAAACGCGGGATTCTTTGTCACTGCCATTACGTAGAGTATCGTTAGCACGCTCATAAACCCGTCTGGATAATTTTATATTTATCTCAGGGTCATCAGCAAGTTCAGAATCTTGTTGTAATAATTCAAATTTCGCGTATGACATCCACACTTTAACGTGATGCGTTCGTTCCAAAAGTCGTTCGTAGAGTTGGCGTGCCAATTCCGTTTCACCTTGTGATACCTCGAAGTCTATGTAAGCTTTCCATAACAGTTCTGGCATATCAAGACGCGGTTGTTGAACTGCCAGTTCGAAAATTGCACGGGCTCGATCCGTATCACCAAGTAAGTTTTCAAGCTCAGCAAATTTCATCCATGTTACACAATTTTCAGGCCCAAACTCTAAAAATTTTTCATACAGCAATCGGCAGCGGTCAAATTCACGCAACTGAATTTCAAATTCTATGTAACCGCGGAAAAGTTTGTCGCGTGGACACATACCTATTGCCATTCCTAAAGTTTTCCGAGCCTTTTGTAATTCTTTGCAACGAATTTCAAACTGTGCATACATTAGCCAAATTTTACTAAATGTAAACTTTTTGTGCGGAATAAGTTCGAGGCATGTTTTGTATATTTGTCGCGTACGTTCGAAATCCACTGCTTCAAGTTCTTCATAGAGTGCATAATTGATCCATAAGTAAATGTAACGGCGCCAATAGTTTTTTTCATTGGCAGGTGGAACGTTAGAGATAGCACGCTCATATGTTTCGCGTATAAGATCGACATCGCCTTCACCTACACAAAATATGAACAAAAAAAAACTATGTTAATAACATCTGATATAAAATACTTAGTTTATATATACATATATATATCGTTACCTTCAATTAGTCGCAAATAATCGAACCAAGCATCGTAATTTTGCGGATTTACAGCTACCTCCTGTTCATATTGGAATTTGCGCTTTGAAACGATAACATCTTCAATACCTGCTCTGTCGCCATATTTTTTCTCATGGATTGTGTAAGCTTTATAAAGTTCCTGTGTTCTATCTTTTGATAGATGATCTAGTGCATATTTGTAAATCACACGCGCCCTATCATGTTCTTTTTGACCTTCTTCAAAACGTGCAAATGCAATGAAAAGTCGTTCATCAATGTAATCCTCTCCAAAAAATTCGACGGCACGTTCAAAAACACGACGTGCACCATGTACAAATCCATGAGATTCTTCGAAACGAGCAAATTTAATCCAGTTTTTAACATCAGGGTGAACATATACGAAACGCTCATAGATTTCGCGCGCACGGTCGATTTCTTTGTAACGCAATTCAAAGTTAACATAGGTCTGCCAAGCTTGTTCTTCCGGTTGCCACTCCATCCATCTTTCAAATACTTGACGTGCTCCCGCTACATTATCCAACATTTCTTCCATATATGTATACTTGTACCAAAATTGATTAACACGCGGCATGATTGTAACGGCTCTATCCCATAAATTGCGCGCATGATTTACTTGTTTGTTTTTCATTTCCATTTCAGCATACTTTAGCCATATAGTGATATTACGGTGATCGTTATCCAGTGCGCGTTCCCATATTGAACGTGCCCGCTGTATTTCCTTCTGTGATTCTTCCCATTGCGCGTATTTAATCCAGTGACTTACTACCATGCGATTTTTTCGCAGATTATCTTCAAATACTTTTCGTTTCCGTTGTTGGTAGTCCGCTAATTCTGCAGGATCCGAAATCTTTTGCTTAGGAGGCGGCGGAAGAATTTCTAGGTCACGTTCTTTAGCTTCGCGCAACAATTGTTCAGCAGTAATCTGGATCTCCGCTGGTGCCTTGTTTTTCACCTGCAATAATAATAATGTAAATGTGATTTTTATATATGGTATTAAATATTAACTTACCTTGGCTACTTTGGGCATTTTTTGTGGTCTATCCATCTTGCTGAAGAGGTTTTCAATATAATTAAAAAAGGTATTTTGCAGTAGACAAACCGAATAGTAAACAAATTTTACGATTATTTTGACAAATGTAATTGAGCAGAAAACAGCTGCTTGATAACAGGGTTGTAATAATAATGAACTTAACCCTCTCATAACATTGTATTACAAATACATGATTAATATTTTTCGACGTTAAACTTGGTGTTTTTATTACAGTTAACTAAAAATGCTATGCAAATAAAAAAAATAACAAAAAAATATTGTGTCACTATTTTATAGTACAAAATTGCAGACAAAATTTCTTTTCACGCGCATTTAAATTTATGACTTTCGTTTAACCACAACTTAAGTTTATTTTGCAGACTCAGGAAGAAAGTCCTTAGATATTTACATATATTTAAGCAGGAGCTCAATGATTCAAAGAACACAATAGACTTCATAGTGCAACCGCAATTTCTTCTATACTAATTTTAACATTAGATTATTTTTAAATAATTCAAAAAATTACTAAAAATATGATATAGAATTTTCTACTCTACTGAAAAATTTAATGTTACTCTATTAAGTAAATTTGCCAGTTTTATTAATTAGAATTTTTTTTACAAGGTTTACTGTTGTCAACTCTCTATCTTTCATGTTCTCATTTCGCTACTTCCTTTTCTTTTATTTTTATTTTATCAGCTGATTATTCGATAACAAAACAAACTATTCCTCATCTGTAGTCGATTTAAGTAGTGGATTTGCATTGCTATTAGCATAAAATTAATAAGCAAATCTTGTGTATTCATTCTTAGAGAAAATGGTGCTTCAAGCTATGAGACGTTCTGCAAATCTTGCGCGTAGTCTACACCAATTGAGCCAACGCAATTGGGTGCATTCACCGCTTATCAAGAGAGGATTGGTAAGTAATAGGTGAATGCTTGCAACAGCCGGAGAAATTAAATAGGGTGATGGTTATGTAATATGAATTATATTTATATCTCTGCTCAACTACTGTACTGAAATTTGGACCCTTGCTAAAGTAACAATTAAAAAGATACAAAGATTATTATTTGAATGAAATAAAACGTAAGAGTTTTATAGGAAAATATAAAAATATGTGAGGTTAGATTTAGTAACGCGCAGTCAAAACAACTTTCATACCAATGGGTATAAATTAATTATATAAAAATTACGATGCTTTCATATTTGCTCATAAACCACTCAAAGCTACTATACCAGTGCCGGTGTAAATACCGGACAACATAACAACAAATTAGTATTGTTTAGTTATCTTCAGCTGTCGGTCGTGTTAAAAGTACTTTCACGTTGAGAAAGTTATTTTCTGCATTAAAATTGTTTTTGTATGAACAGTCAATAAGAAAATATATACAGAAAAAGTTTGTTAAAATCAAAAATCTTAAGAATGGTAAGCGGAAATGCACTGATTATATTATTCTTAACATACTTGAATTTCGGCATCTGCGTGTTCATACATATGTACATACGAACAATGCATAAATGGTTTGATTGTCAAAAAAATGTGAACTTACATATGTATAAGTATGTACATGCGCTCGTGCAAAATACCTTTTATAAATATGTATGTACATATGTATATGTACATACGGATATATTTTTTCTTACAATAAACAACATTTAATATAATGCAGACTTATGCCGGTATTCTGCTTGTCACGATTGTCTGATGTCTCTAATTGTCACAATCGTAATTTAGTGATTCTGTTAGTCAGGAGTCTCATTTTGGTATTCTGGCAGATAGAGTATAGTAGTTTACGGTTTGGAAAAGGATACTTTTTACGAACGAAACTAAAATATACCGGATTGGTTCTGATGGTAAAACATTTGTACATCGTCAAAAAAACCAAGAAGTTAATCCAAGGTACACCAAAAAGACCGTAAAGCTCCCCCATGCTTTAATGAAAATTGAAAATTGAAATTTAAAAGTATGGGCGTTGTTTTCATGGCGTCGAGTTGGACCCCTAGTAAAGATTGAAGGGAATATGGATAAATTTGCATACCTTAATATACTGAGGAATACAATGGAGCCATATTCCTATGATATTATGCCTGTAAACTGGATCTTTATGAACGACAACGATCCCAAGCATACAGCAAATGTTGTAAAAAACTGGCTTGCGCAAGAAAAAATTCCACTTCTCAATTGGCCAGCGCAAAGTCCTGATCTAAACCCGATCGAGAACTTGTAGAATGCTTTAAGCAGGAGTACAGGAAGCGTGGAACAGATGCCAAAGGTTAATAGAGATCTTGCCACGCAGATGTGAAGCGGCGCTAACGAATAACGGTTATTCCACTAAGTATTAACCAAGTTAGATATAATATCATGAGAAATTTCACACCCCGTGTTAATAATAATGGCTTGTCAAAAAAGTCTTGCGGTATTTTCGCTAGTTGGCGCTGAAAGCGCGTAGTTCTAGTTTTATTCGCATCGGGTCATGCTATACCTTTTTGGAAACCTATTATTTATTTTTCCTTACTGATGCGCTAAATACTTGTCCAAGCCAATTTTGACTTAATGTAAACTGAACAAATTGTTGTTTTTATTATAGAAAACTAAGAAATTTTGGACTATTTTACTTTGTAGTGAGGTAATAAATAGTTTTTTTTTTACATTATAACGATTCTACTTTCTTTAAATATAACATTATTAAGTATCATATTTCACATTAAGAAAGTGCGCTAAATCTCTGTCCATAGCTGTATATGCTGTATATGCGCGGCCGCTGCGCATACACAAATTTGACGTTTTATTCTAACTGAATTAGGGTTTCCCTGAAAGTTAGGAGTGCAGCTAGGCTTGTAGCATTTTAAGCCTCTGCTTCGATACAAGTTTACCACGATGATAACTGATTTGGCCGATAGCAGGCTTCAAAGAACCCTTAAAGCTAAAATCTACTTTAACTGAAAGCGGTGTTAATGTCTGGAATGGTAAATTAGTATCTGTTTGAACAATAAAACACAGTTCATATTAATATTTTATAAAAAAAAATTAAAATTGTTTATTGCTAATCTAAATACCGCTATAAGCTCTTTGATTGGCACTCATCCTTAAAAACTAGAATAGTTCACCCACTCTGCTTGTCAAGATATTTGTTGTCAATTACTTGTACAATTAAACCGCATATGCATATACATATGTAAGTACATACATATGTATGTACATATATGTATATTGTACAGCTACGTGCAGGCTATTGGAAAAGTACATCCATTTGTGTAAGAATGTGACAGATTTGAAAAACCTTGTATTAAAAGTTGTATCTAACTTCGGTGTCTAGATGATAATAATGAGTACATATGTAAATAACTATCTCGTCAAATACAAAAGGAAAAAAAAAACACATTGATAAAAATTAAGACGTGAATACGCGTTTTAGGATTCGGAAAAAAGTATTAATTGATAAGCAGAAGTTCTATGGGTGCTTAGTCTCCAAAGTACATGTATTGCATTAGGTCTGAGACTTGAAAAATTATATTTATAAATAATATAAATATTTTTTTGCCAGTAAATTATTATATTTTATAAAAGTAAAAATAGTAAATTAAATCAATTAAATATGGTTTCGACTTGACTTGACAGAAATTCGAAAAAAATATATAATATTTAAAGTAATTAGGTACTGTTTGCGTTGACCCATTTCCAACCGAAGCTGCTAACAGTGATGATCACTAATCCTTGGAGGTTCATCTAAAAACAATCGAACAAAAAAGAAATATGCTTATTAATAGATGATCTAGTTTCCTAAGGAAAACTATCACTTCTGGATAAATTTAAAAATTATTTCCGAATTTTACTTTCATGGTGGAACCAAATGGTTTGCCAAATAGTCTCTTATAATATGCATTATATTTTTAAAATTAAAACTCAAATATATTTTCGGTGCTTTCAATTGAACCACGAATTGATAAACAAAGACTTTAAATTATAAAATCTTATAAAGACATAAGAAATTCTCGCACTAATTTACTTCAATGTTTAATGTTTTGAAATCAAAAAGTTTAATAGAACATAGTAGTGCCACCTTAAAACGGTTGGAAAGCTATTATAATATCCCCTCATACATTTATGTATATATGTATGACTATAGTCATAAATTATTTCTATGTACATACTTATATGTTCATATGTATGTATGTATATTGTACTTACTGTGACACAGACCTTAATCCATGCTCTCGCTTTTGATACGAGTATGTTAATTTAATGCTATTTTTTGCCGTTCACACCCGTAAATGCCTGTTTGACGCATTACGATAAGTTCCATACAGATGCATATTTATGAAAAGTAGGCTGACTGCTAGGGAAATTTAAAAGTCGTTTACATTGAATATTATGGGAATATATGTAGTTAGTATATGCCAATTAAAATGCTTATTATAAACGGAAATGTATAGTAACAGCGTCTTATTTTCCGGTTATTTAAATTTTCCGATTTCAGTTAAAAATACGTAAGCATGTATGTATTATATATACAACCACACATGTACTAATCCCTATACTGCATATTAATAGGATTATAAATTGAACTAAAATTGAATAATCTTATAAATTGTAATTTTCTATCAGTTTGAAACTTGTATATTTTTTTGTATTTTGGTCAGTTTCTGTCAAGCCCCCAAAATAGCAAGGCAGCAAATTGTGTACAAACAACTTTTACTTAAAAATCTATTTGTGTGTTAACTTATGTATGTATGTATATAAATGCTTACATATGCTGATAACGCGTTTTTTTTTATTTGGTTATCTACATATAAACATTTGCACGTCGATTAGCCAGTCAAATTCATTGTCTCTAAGCCTTACGGTTTCAGTAGCAGAGCGACTGGCCAGAATTGCACACTTTTAAAATGGTACGAAGCCTTTTTTTGTTTTTAGTTTTTTCTTATTGCTTTGTTTAATAATTTTGGCTTATGTAAGCGTATCAATAATTCATTTGTTTGCAGGCGTCTGAAGCTTATCGTGTCGAATCGGACACATTTGGCGAACTCAAAGTTCCAGCTGACAAGTATTATGGTGCCCAGACAATGCGTTCTAAGTTGAATTTTCCGATTGGCGGATCTTCTGAGCGCATGCCGGTAAGCTGCATTACGTTAAATTACAGGTAGTAAAAGAATCTAACATTTACATTTGTGTTTAGCAACCGGTTATTCAAGCGATGGGAATTTTAAAAAAAGCTGCTGCTGAGGTTAACAAGGAGTTTGGTCTTGACGCCAAGGTCAGTGATGCTATTTCGAAAGCTGCTGACGATGTCATATCCGGTAAATTGTATGAAGATCATTTTCCCTTGGTGATTTGGCAAACAGGTTCAGGCACACAAACTAATATGAACGTCAATGAGGTGAACACATAGCCGATTAAACTTTGAGTCTTTTTTGATTGATTACCATAATTGTATAACATTTTGCGTACTTTTTACTTACATATTAGGTGATCAGCAACCGTGCCATTGAATTGCTGGGTGGTGAATTGGGTTCAAAGAGCCCTGTCCATCCTAATGATCATGTGAATAAATCGCAGAGCTCTAATGACACATTCCCTACAGCTATTCATATTTCGGTTGCATTGGAACTCAACAATAACCTTAAACCTGCCATAAAAATTTTGCATGACGCTCTTAAAGCGAAATCTGAAGAATTCAAGGATATCATCAAAATCGGACGTACACATACTATGGATGCAGTGCCACTGACGTTGGGTCAAGAGTTTAGCGCTTATGCTCAGCAAATGGCATATGCACTCGATCGCATCGATGCCGCTCTGCCGCGCGTTTATGAATTGGCTTTGGGCGGTACAGCTGTTGGCACTGGCCTTAACACCCGTATTGGCTTTGCGGAAAAATGTGCCGCACGCATTGCTCAACTTACTAAACTGCCTTTTGTATCAGCGCCAAACAAGTTTGAAGCCTTGGCAGCACGTGATGCAATGGTGGAAGTACATGGTGTTTTAAATACAATCGCCGTTAGCTTAATGAAAATTGGAAACGATATTCGTTTCCTCGGTTCGGGTCCACGTTGCGGCTTGGGTGAACTGATGCTGCCAGAAAATGAGCCAGGCAGTTCGATTATGCCAGGTAAAGTGAATCCAACTCAATGCGAATCACTAACTATGTTAGCAGCGCAAGTTATGGGCAATCATGTTGCGGTAACTGTAGGCGGCGCCAATGGACATTTCGAATTGAATGTTTTCAAACCTTTAATCGTCTCGAACGTTCTACGTTCTATTCGTTTGCTATGTAAGTGCGAGATATTATATTAAGTACATAACTGTTTATTCATGGTTTAATTGTTTTAAAAGCTGATGGCTCACGCACATTCACCTCCAATTGTGTCAATGGAATACAGGCGAATCGCGATCGTATTGGAAAGATCATGGCTGAATCCTTGATGTTGGTGACTGCATTGAATCCCCACATCGGTTACGATAAAGCTGCCAAGATTGCTAAGACTGCCCATAAGAATGGCACCACTTTGAAGGAGGAAGCCATCAACTTGGGCTACCTAACTGCCGAACAATTTGAGCAATGGGTTAAACCATCGGAAATGTTGGGTCCAAAATAATTATTGAGACTTATTTTTATATTAAATATTTATATAAAGCGAATTGAAATCTAACGAAACTCTAAAATGATAGTCATGATGTGAAACACTATTTAAATCTGAACGAATGAAATACACAAGATTGCTGGTACTTATCTAGTATAAGGTGAAACTGGCAGAAGTTATTTTTTGGTTTTAGAAATTTTGATTGAAAGAAAATCTTATGAAATAGTTATAAAAGTTTCTTTATATAAGGAAAACATCAATTACTTTTTGGAGATTAGGTAAGTGAGGATAGCACCGCGACCTAAAGTTTATTGTATCCTCTGCAAGGCACAACGTCTCAACTCGAGCTATTTATGCGATGTGATCCCTTTTTGGAAACATGGATCCAAGTGTCCCAGTTCATTAGCAGGTGTTCTAGTGTTTCAGACTCTTAAGTCGCAGAATCGGCAATTTGCGCCGGAAGCTAGGCCCATGTTAAATAAGTTCTTCTTGAGCTTACAATGGCCAATGCAGAAGGCGACAAGTAGTCTGAGTTGTTCCTTTGGGAGGTTGATTACATATTTAAACCTTTTGAGATTGTAACCACCTATTAGCAACTTGGCATGACGCATGCCTGGAAGTTGTTGCCAATGCCACTCCCTACCTACTGTATCATCATTGCGGAGCAGCTTCTTTATGGTGTTGGGACCAACCGCAATGAGAGGTTCTGGTCCTACCATGTTATCGTATGCTGCGGAGCGGGTTAGCTTATCAGCCAGTTCATTCCTGACTATACCTTGTGACCTGGCTCTCAAATAAGGTGGACTTGGTCACGTTCTGATAGACTAATCAGTCGTTCTATACACTCCTGCACCAATAGCGATTTGATCTCGTATACATAAATCGCTTTGAGTGCCGCTTGGCTATCGCTTAGTATAGCTATACGTTCATTGCGATAGTTGTGTTGGAGGTTCTACACACCGAATTACAGCAAAGATCTGTGCTTTGAGTATGCTTGGAAAACTACCCACAGGTAAGGAAAGTTTTTATGGCTAGTTCTGAGACCCCTGCGCCAATGCCCTCCGACGTTTTCGTGCCGTCGGTTTACCACTTGCATTTTGTATCGTATAAACCGACATCCACAGTGCAAAATGCATCAAAATTATTCCTAACATTAGACATTTTTATTTAACTCTTCTCTCAACAACTTCTTGTTTTATGGTATGTACATTGATAACTATGCGTTTACTTCATTTTGCTTATTTTATCGCAATATTAGTGATGCAGTACTAGTGATGTATTCATAGGTATGTTAAATAACTAAACATAACCAAGTCGCGTACGAAATATAGTGTCATAGATAAAAAAGGAAAGGTAAGCAATTTCAAAGGCCTAATCGAAATAAACTCTCTTATGTGTGCACTTAATAATGTAACTATGTATAAAAGTATTCGTTTTCAAAAAAGATTTCACAGAACCTAATCAGAGTATAGCTAAAACCAATGTCATTACAAAAATATCATTAAAAAATCCAACAATAAAGTTTCAATAATATTGCAATTTCATGTTGTGGAGCTTGCTTGGCGTTGGTCATTTTGATTTCTACACACTTTACTGTGACCGTCCTTCCAGTGCCGTGACTGGCAAATTTGCGAACAATACGCAGCACGAAAGCAACATAAGTAAATAGCTTCATTGAGGCACCAGTAGCACTATAAAAAATATAAAATATTTTACCAACGTATAGCAAAAACTTTGTGTACTTTGCAGTGTACAGTTACCCACCCACTGCTTTCGTTTAAGGATTTTCTTTTCATGTTCATGTTTTTTGATTGATGCTTTCAGCTTTTCTATATTAGCTTGCAATTTTTCATTTTTCTTTTGTGTAGCTGCTACCACTTTTAAGGCGTCATCAAGTTGGTCTTGAACCTAAATTGATAATATTTACATTTATTTATTGACAATATCTTTGAATATGTAATTGTATCTACCTGTTTTAAATCTACCACACTTATTATTGTATTTGCAGAACGTGTAAGCCGTTTCGGTGACTTTGGATTGCCATATTGCGATCTGGAAAATTAAAAAAATTAAGAACAGTTATTCTATATAAAATTGAGATTATTCTTAAAGAAAATATTAACCTTTTCGTTTTTGATCTGGTTTCCGTATCATTTAGAAATCCGCTGTCACTCAGAACAGGCGGTTCGACATTAGGCAAAGACAGTATGTCGTCGGAGACATTCAAGCGGGTATCTATTCTAATATGTGGAGCGGTGTTACAAATTGTTTGTCGACGTACTGGAGGTTTTCTCGTCTTATTAGTGTTCTCCAAGAATTGATTTGTTGTTCTTTGTAAAGCATTCCTTATAATTTGCTCCATTTCATTTTTGTTAGCATGAAAAGAAAATATACTAGGCGGGTATGCTGACAAAATTTGATGTATTCTTAGTTCTTCCAGCGCCTTTTTAATAGCCGGTTTATTGCCGATCTTCAAAGATTTTATATCTGTGTCGATTGAGCGAATTAAACGTGATTCGATAAGTGCACGTGAATGATTGCCGCCGAAAAAACGAACATCGTATTTATTGTTTGGTAGAAGTCGAATTACTTTTGCCGGCCAATATGAGAAACCACTGTGCTTTGCAAACACTAATTCGTGTCGTTGAACGCATGGTTTCGCAAACCATACGCTAGAATGTTTTTCATGTGAATGCCGAAAACAATCTGGACAACGCCGAATCTCAGCCAAATCGTAAGCTATGTCACGAACCATCCACTTCGTAGCTTCCATTTCCATGCTATGAGCTGTTGGAAAAATTGTATATATTTTTTTGGCGAATTGCCTTATCTAACTACTTACGACCAAAAAATACACCAATGTTATGCTGCAAGTCAAGTATGTCAACAAAGAATTCAGTCAATAGGTTATACTGCATTTCTCTCAGTTTAGCTGCGATGGATTCCAAATGTTTATCGGGAAATTTAAATAGTAATTTTGAAATGTCCGAAATCAATCCCACAGGTATTTTTATTGACTCCAAGTAACTTCGTACGTCATTACTGACCTGTTTATGAATAAAAGTATTACTTTTCTGTTCGTATGAATGACTTTGTATTAATTATAGAGTTAATCCAAGGTTAAAGTATTACATAAACCTCGGTATATACTCACCCACGAACGATTACGCTCAAACGTAAAATTAATCAAGTAACTTAATTCGTCCGGCCGCATATTTGGAGGATGTCGCAGCTCAGCTGTTTTTAACAGTCGACAACACGTACAAAGTTCAAAATCTGATTCCTGTTCTTCATTTAAGCAGATCTCACTTTTATACGACAAATTTGACGTGAGAGTGCGTGGACGTTTTCGCGTTGGGGGTCGTATTTCGCCCATGCAAACTACTTCCACTTTAGCCTTTGACTCTGTTTCAAAATCTTCCCGGTAGATTTTCTGATTTCTATGTAGCTCGCTGCCAATTTTTGTTGCATTTGACGTATTCGGTACTTCATCTTCAAAGTTATTCAAATCGGACTGAATAGGCGAAGATGTGCTATCAACTGTAATCTCCTCGGTGAAGCGTTGTTGGCCTCCGCTGTTAGTAGAACCAGTATCTATTTGCAGCAAAGACGATGGTACCCTTACGTCACTCTCATATTCAAAGGAAGTATTTTCCTGTGCGGTGTCATTGGCATCAGAGTCAGCATCAGTGTCTGAACTGAACGCCGGAGGACGATTTTTTTGAAATTTTCCTGATGGTACTGAGTAGTTGGGCCGTTCTGGTTCTTTACGATAGCACAGTCGATGAAACGAACGGCAGCACTGCCGGCAGTGCGTTAAGGTGCCCGGTAAATTACACTCAAAACAATAGAAATCATGTAAATTATTCTCCTGTTAAAAAAAAAAAACAAATATAAAGATATTTCAAGAACATAGATCATTTAATATGGGATTACAACAATTTCTGCAGGTTTTGGCAAACGCAATAAACGCGGTACTCTGGTGGAGCCTGTGTTATTGTGTAGCACCGGTTTGAGTAGACCATCCTTCAAAGCATTTTGTACCGTTTCCGAGGCTAGAGCTGTTATTCAGACTCATATTAAATCAAAGAATTTACAATAATGATCTAGTTACATTTTTCGTAATTGCCTGCTTCCACAAGCACGCGTACAAGGTCCTCAACTTGGGCAGAGCTCGAGCTGCCTGAACTTAGTTTCGACAGAAAGTAGCGAAGGCAATCAGGTTGAGCTTTTCGATACATTTTAAAACAATTATATTTGGCACTACATTAAAGTTAAAAATATCTCATACTATTAGTTTTTCAATGAAGGAGTAGTAATATTTCGCAGTATTATAAATTTAAGATACTTGGTTCATAATGTGACTAAACAATTATAAACTGTAACAAACAAAAATAATATGACGAAGAGTTGCATTGGAAACAATAAATGTGTTCACACCATGCAATTAAATATAATTATTATCTGATGTCTTGACGTAATTTTTTTAACCCGATTTTTATTATATCGATATAATGTTAAAATGGTAATAATGATGTGAAATTCTCACAAAACTTTGTTAATTTTAATGCAGAGCATACATTTGGTTGTATTTTAGAATAGCATCCCCCCATTTCGATGTTAAAATGGGTATGTACGGATAAAGGAGGTACTCCATATTATTTAAATGTATACTTTTTATATTTGCATTTAAAATGCAAAAAGTCTACTACCAAAAGTGCATGTTTCTCTGTTATATTTTTAACTTTTTTATTTTTTATTAAATAGTGCAAAAATAACTTTTATTAAATCTTTTACTTTTGTTTAAATCTTTCACACAATAACCAAGGGTTGCATTCTAAATAAAAATCAGTGTTACCCCATCTACATATTTTACAAATATTGGCAAGAAATAAATAACGCATTGTTAGTTTTTCGCGTAGAAATATTTTTTGCATCTTTAGTTCTTTTTCTTTTTTACTTTATTTCATTTTTTTTTTGCTGAGAAAAAATCAACTTATTCAAAAACATTATTTTTTGTGTGAGTGTATTTAAAATTTAAAGTGGCGCTTCTTTCACGGACTGACTTTATTGCATCTGGGAAAAAGAAATATTAGAAAAGTTTCATCAGTTGAAATGAATAATGTTGATGATTAAAAAAGTTAATTAAATAAGAATTTAATTATCTCACATATTAGTAATGTAATAATTTAAAAAAATTTACAGTTGCGATGAAGACAATCGACACAAGATGATTTAAACTTGAGTATCAAAAACTTGTGAATGAAAGGAAAACAAAAAAAAAATTTTCATTTCTAAGATTCTAAGAAACTACAGTTACGTTGAAAACATATCGACGCGTTGGAAGTAATAAATAGTGACATTCCGAGACTTCTAAAATGCGTTTGACAGAAAAATACCGTAACGGAATTACTTAAGAAATTGTCTACGTTGAAATTACTTAGAGTAGAGCAAGATTTTTGCTGGAGTCAGTACCGTTGTTTGATGTACAGGCTGATAAGCCAGCAGAAAAAGAAATATACATATATACATAGGTAATCAAAATCTTTTGTTATTTCCGATTAAATTTTGTGTGAAACTCGGTAAATCTGCGACATAGACGTTTGATATGATCAAGCAGGCTTACCCAGATGTGGCTTTAGCAAGAACTTGCGAGTTTCGGTTGCACCAGGCCTTTTTGGAGGGCCGGGAAGAGGTCGCTGATTAAGACCGTGCTGGGAGACCTGCGACTTCGACAAACATAGATAATGTAATCGTGTGCGCAAAGTTTTGAACTTAGACCGTCGACTAAGTATTCGTTTGATACCCTAGATGTTAAATTTATCAAAATCCCTGGGTTATGACAGTGTGATGGAGCACTTGAAAATGCGCAAGGCGTGCTCGAAGATGGTCCCAAAAGTGCTCACTGACGACCAGAAATTTCGGCGATTGAAAGTGTGCCAAGAAAATTTGAACATGTGTGAAAGTGATCCCTAATTTTTTAATAACGTAATCACAGCTGACGGGTGATGGATCTTTGAGTATGATCCCGATGAAAGGCAAGCATTTTGAGACGACAGAGGGGATCCAAGCAGCATGCACCTCGGCTCTCAAGGCTATTCCGGAGAATGCCTTTCGTGAAGCCTTCAGTGCTTGGAAATCGCGCTGGGAGCGCTACATCGACGAGAGGGAGCCTATTTTGAACGTTTTTAAAGAACTTTAGTTCATTTACTCTTCATTCGGACGCACTTTAACTAAAAATTAACTAAAGAAAGCAATTACATAAGTATATACAGCTAGCAGAAACTAGCTGCTCTCTGATTCCTACGCTCTCTTGGTCTAGTTTTTTTGGTTTAAGAAATGCTTTTCCAACAGAGACTCAAACAAGGTAATAAACTATTGTAAAATAGCTCATGAGGTTTTTTGCAAATGATCTGACTTCCACATAAAAATAAGGAATGGAAACTGAATATATTTGATAACCGAAAGTAGAGGTCATTCTTTTTTAATACAGAAGTTGGAAAGAATATATACATACGTATGTTTGACTGCGTATAAGCTCGGGTTAGGTGTAAGCCTACATGGAACTTTTTAAAAACTATCTTGTACAAAACCGGATGTCAGTAGTTGTAATGATTTCTTAATATAACTGTTAGATTTTGCAATATTACAGAATTTTTTTTACCTAAATTCCTATACGCTATATAGTTTTTCACCCAAAAGTAGTCGGTGCCATAGATAGATAGATAGTGTTATGAGGTAATGCATCGCGACCTAGAGTCTATTGTACCTTCTTCGATATCACATGTCTTCCCTGAATAGCTCTAGGAGTTTGCCGGGCGCTACTGAGGTGATGTGATCCCTGCTGATATAAATGGCATCCAGGGCCTTAAGCCTTTTTCCACAGATTGCTGTGCAATCCAGGATTAGGTGTGCTGGTGTTTCCTGTTCTAGGTCGCAGAACCGGCAGTTAGCACAGGAGACTATGCCCAAGTAGGACAAGTGCTTCCTGAGCCTGCAGTGCCCTGTGTAAATTGCGACGAAGAGAGGGAATTTGTCACGGGGGAGGTGAATAAGTTCCTTAAACCTGGAGAGATTGTACCGTCCTAGTAGCAGTTTGGCGTGGAGCATGCCTGATGCCTGTTGCCAATACCGTTCTCTTTCCATTCTTTCCTCCGTGCGGAGCAGCTCCTTAAAAGTGTGGTCCCATCACCTTGGACGCTGCGGCAGCGCGGGCCAGTTCGTCGGCCTTCTCGTTTCCTTCTATTCCTTTGTGCCCTGGCACCCAAATTAGGTGCACCCGGTTGCACAAGGACAGGCGGTTTAGCCTTTCTATGCATTCCTCGACTAAAAGTGATTGGGTCTCATATGATGAAATCGCCTTTAGTGCCGCTTGGCTATCACTGAGAATAGCTATACGCTGGTTGCGATAGTTGCGGCTGAGGTTGATTTCAGCGCACTGACATATGGCAAAAACTTCAGCCTGGAAGATACTTGGGAAGCATCCCATTGGTATGGACGGCTTAGTACGCGGCCCCGCAATACCTGCCCCAATACTCTCCGGTGTTTTTGAGCCTTCGGTGTACCACTGAATGGTACTGTCTTCCAGCAGTCTTTACAGCGTGGAATCGCTCCACTCCGTCTTGCTGCCTAGAGTAACTTTGAAAATCTTTTTGAGGTTTATTTTCTTCGTTGTGCCGTCTTT
The DNA here is from genome assembly GCF_016617805.1 of Bactrocera tryoni. Lineage (NCBI taxonomy): Eukaryota > Metazoa > Arthropoda > Insecta > Diptera > Tephritidae > Bactrocera > Bactrocera tryoni. The sequence goes on along the minus strand of NC_052502.1, from coordinate 62,671,914 downwards.
TGGGAAGAGGACTAGCGGTGTGCTTTCCGCCAGTACGTCCATCTGTCTGGAGGACATTAACTTTCCTCTTCCGCAGCCTTCTGCTGACATTAGCAGCATGGTGTGGTTTGCTGCTTGTTTTATCACCTGGTGCAGCGGTGTGAGCTCCAGTATGACTTCCAGTGCCACAGTGGGGCATGTGCGCATTGCCCCCGAAGCACAGACACAGGCAAGTCTTTGCAGCTTTGACAGCCTCCGGATCACCGAAGACTGAGCTGCTTTGGTGGCCCAAGCAACCGCTCCATAGGTGATAATAGGCGTTACTATCATGGTATACAGCCATCTAATGATTCTTGGCTTGCAGCCCCATGATCTGCCGGCCAGGCGTCTGCATACCATAAGTGCTCTAGTTGCTTTGGACAGCGTTAAGTCCAAATGCCTACTCCACCGTAGTGATGAGTCTAAAGTGAGGCCAAGGAATTTGACCTCTTCGACATTTCCACCTCTGTGCCTCCTATTGTTAGGGACCTCAGGCCCGGAAGAGATCTCCGCTTAGTGAATGGGATTACGGTAGTTTTTGCTGGGTTGATGTTTAGCCCTACCGTGTTGCACCATCCTTTCGCCAGGTTTAAGCTCCTTTGGACAATGACACAGAGAGTGTTTTCAAATCTGCCTCTCGCCATTATGACGATGTCATCCGCGTACCCTTGACAGCGGATTCCATTGCTGGTGAGCAACTCGAGGAGTTCGTCTACTACCAAGCTCCATAGCAGAGGGGATAGTACTCCCCCCTGTGGGCAGCCCCTTGTGGTGCCAAAACGAGTCTTGCTTTCCCCCACCGTTGTTTGCGCTAGCCTAGTACGCAGAAGGGCTTCTATCCATCTGCATATTGGAGTGATAACGTTCCTTCTTTCAAGTGCCTTGATCACGCTAGTGTGAGACGCATTATCAAAGGCACCCTCAATGTCTAGGAAGACGCAGATCGCAACCTCGCCGTTATCCAGCATCCAGCCGGTGCCATGCCCATTATCTTCAATATTATGTAAAAGGTGAAATTTAATGATTATGACAAAGAGCTCGTGAACTCGGGCGCTGGATATCTAGGCTTTGCGGGAGTCGTTAAAGCGTTGGTCCACAATCAGCGTACGGTTTCTAAATCCATTGAACTGCTAGCTCTTCACAACATTCACTCGCCGCAATGATAGGCGTCATAACTGGACACTGTCCCATAGGCACTCACGCGGAGAAGCTAAATATTTTGAAGGACGAAATTTTTCAAAGTTGTTATGAGGAATAACGATGCTCCTTCAATCTTCGTTTCACCGTACCTAATTATATAATTTGGTAAATTATTATATAAAACTAAATATTTAGCTTTGTATATTCATTTGCTGCTTAGACTTTTCGATTAGGAGTGTTTTGTAGACACGGCAATGGTCCGATTACGCACATCTATACTATGTTTCATCAAGATATTTAAATTTTTTCTGCAGTTATAGCTTGCATATATGTATATCAACTCAACTCGCAAAATGTTGCGAAAGTAAAAAATGTTGCATTCAGCATTAGTTACTTCGCGGAAGCCTGAAAGAATTAAAAGTCGAACTTAGTATCGTATTAGCTTATTACTACATTTTGTTAGTTTATTTTAAAATCAATCATTAGGTATATAGGGGCTAGGGTTATTATGGGAACGATTTTGTCCATTTTAGTCGCAAGGCCACAGCGAGACAATTTTTAACAACGTAATATAAGAACGTCAAAAACAAAGTTATGCAAAAAATTTGGTTGAAATTGGTCAAGAGTTCCTGATGTACATATATGATTTCCCCAAAGGTGGGAGATGTCACTCCCGTTGATAAACTTTTACATCGGCTCCCATGAAGCCCTACCGTACCATCTCTGTTGTAAAATTATACTACATATATATCTCTGGAACGTTTACTTATTGCCTTATCGTCAAATAGTTTTCAACATAACCGTTATATATGTAGGTAGTGGGCGTGGTTATCCTTTCAATTTACAGTGTGTTACAGATTGCTCCGCACTCGCCTTTTACACCACCACTTTTACGTACAAATAAGGTTAGTGTCTGTGCACACGCGTAGGGTTATACCAAATCGGCAATGTCCCAATGGGGTTTATTAAAAATGATTTGAGAACAATATAAAAATGTAAAAGAGTGTATGTATGTTAATTTAGCATGGAGTGAATAACTCGCGAAAAAGAATGCACACCGATCGAAGAGGCCGAAGAAAAAAAAGGTATCGCACAGGCGTTCAAGTCGCTGTGAAAGTCGCAAACGAAGTGAAGAACTGATCTCCTTTTGGTTCCTTTCTTCCCTTTGTGTCTGAAATCAGATGGTGTGATGTGGTTGGTTGGTGTGTAGTGTGGACTGTGGGTTGTAAGCTCTCGTGAGTAATGTGGATGGTAAATGGTGATGTGATGAGTGTGGTGAAGGATGCGTGTCAGTGTTGAACTGTGGAGTGGATGTGGTGTGCTAATGTGATGTGTGAGTGGATGCTCGGGGGAGGATGCTCATTTATACACAGTGTTTTAAGAAGTGCTAGAAATACTACTTCTTAGCTACTTTGGTTTAAATAGCTTTAGTGGTGGGATATGAATATTAAATTATTTGTTTGTTTAAGTTTTGAACCACATATACCCCTTCATACTCCGATGTTCTGTGGTAAACAACAGTTTTGTATTTCTCATTTGGCATTTTACTGAAAATTATAACTAAAATAATTATTTTTTGACTGTGCTGTGCCCAAGGTGACCCTTTAAAGTAATCCCCTCCCTTATGCCAACGGATTTTCCAATCTTCGAAACACTGGTTGTAGTCACTTTCCGGGATGGCCTTCAGTTCCGTCTTCGCTGCGGCTTGAATCTCCTCTATCGTATAAAAACGGTGTCCCCGAAGCGGTATTTTGAGCTTGGTGAACAGCCAGAAGTCGCACGGCGCCAGATCAGGTGAATACGGTGGTTGCGGAACGATATGGGTTGAGTTTTTGGCGAAATGATCACGAATTACGAGGACAGTATGGGATGGTGCATTATCGTGGTGGAAAAACCAAGAATTGTCTTTCCACAATTCCGGCCTTTTTAGGCGGATAGCGTTAAGCAAACGACGCATAACGTTCAAATAATATTCCTTGTTGACTGTTTGACCGGTTGGAAGGAATTCATAATGCACAACACCACGACAATCGAAGAAAACAGTCAACATGACCTTGATTTTTGAGCGACTTTGGCGCAATTTTTTTGGTATCGGCTCTCTTTTGGCACGATATTCGCTCGATTGATCGGTTGTTTCAGGGTCGTAAGCATAGATCCAAGTCTCATCGACAGTTATAACGTATTTCATGACAACCTGGTAGTCGGAAAGCATCGTTTCACACACTTCAACGCGACGCCTTTTTTCCGAAAAATTCAATGTTTTCGATACCAGTCGAGATTTGGCGCGCTTGAGGCCCAAAACATCCTTCAAAATGGTATTGGTTGAGCCTTTCGATATGCCAACTTCATCAGCAAGGTCTCTAATTGTTAATCGACGGTTTTTCAACACCAAACCTTTGATTTGTTGAACGTGAGCTTCGTCGGTTGAGGTTGATGGTCGCCCTGGACGCTCTTGTAAACATTTTTTTTAGACATAGCCTCATCACCAAAGGCTTTCTGCACCATCCTCAACGTATCCGCAGCAGAAAATTGATTCCGTAAACAAAATTTAATGCAAATTCTTTGCTCAACAAATTTCGACATCGCAAAAAACGAAAAACTCACTTTTAGCAGCTCACAAAACGACACGTATCTGAAACACTAATGAATATTTTGACATGAATTGGACATAAATGTGACAGTACTACCAACCTAAAAAAAAAATAATTCTCCAAATCCTTCGACGCGCGCAGTTTAAATTCAAATGTCACCTTTTTTTTTTTGGGCATAGTCTTATCTTTTAAGTTATAGCCTTGACAGACGGCAGCGTCAATCCGGATTAATTGCGCACTTAATCAGATCCAAATTTGTAGGTGACAGACGGCAGCTATGCGAGTTTGAAACTCTCATAAACAGCTCATTGTCCTTTTTATAATATTTTCAATGAAAATTGATAGAAGATAAACATTACGGTTGTTAACCGACCAATTTTTACCAAACCATTTTTTATTGTAAAAGCATATCAACACATTATTTTTAAAACTGCATCATAACATAGAAGTTTTATTGATATTATATTGAGAATTTGATAAACAGCTGTCAGGGTTGCTTGTATTTCATTCACAATAGATGAAAATTGGCCATTTTTAACAATGTTGCCAACGAAAATCTCACAAACTCCCTAAAATTTTGAGAGTTATTTTTGGATTCAGCAACGGAGTTAGCTGTGGTAACTCCTGAATTAATCCCGAAAAATGCAATTAATCTGGTTTAACGCTGCCGTCTGTCAATGCTATTAGATCAAATTGAATACAGTGTGCTAAAATTTACATTAATAAAAAACATTTCAATATCTGTAGAAACTATTTTACTCTGTATTAACATGTTGTGAGAGTATAAAAAACACACTTCTGAGCGGAATCAATATAATTTTTCATATACATACATATTGGTAGAAACTGCACCTTCGTGTGCGTGGTTTTACTGCGAAAAATTATTTCTGGAAGTCTACTCTCATGATTATTGTTCGGCCAACCTATTCATCATATTTGTTCCGTCCGATTTTTTTAGTTCTCGAAACTCAAATTCGTTTTCAAGTTCGAAGGAAACCACATTAATTTGCTTGAATTACATTATTTTTCTTTTTATTAGCCATTAGTTCTAGTTTGTATTTATATAAATTATATATTTGCAAATACATACAAAGTTTTATAGCGAACAATTTAAATTATATTAAATTATAAATGATTTAACTAACTATAAATCCGCTGTACGTTGCTTTTTATCAATTCAACTAAATTCAATTTAACTAGAAATAATGCATTTTAGTAGCAATAAAACAAAACAAATAATTTATTCAATAATTTCAACAAATACTTCTAATATAAAATTTGTAAACAGCACAAGCCACGTTTTTCAATATACATATATACATACATATAAACACATATATGTACATATATTTATATGCATATACATATGTACATACAAACAAAAAATGCAAAACAAAGTACAGCAAATTGGCAGCTTTCACTCATTTCAAAAACTTTCTTGGGCTAGCATTTCTCCAGTTCTTAAATTGCCGCTGACTGCTTTGTTGTTTTCATCATTGTTTGATAAAAATTATTTAACTTCACGTATTATATCACATGGGTCACATTATCAACCTTTAAATTCTCCTGTTTCCACTACTCATAACTAACACACAATGCGCTTATGTATACATAAATATATGTATGTATGTATATAGCAATATACATATAATGTCCAAGACATTTAATCCTTAAACTAAGATAATTGATTTTAATTTAATTACTAAAAAGACGTTAAAACAAATTCGTATGATTCAAATGCATGAGGTTGTGGCTAATACGTATGTATAGTATGTAAATTAATGAAATTTGACGTGAGCCTAAGTCAAATGGTTTATTACCAATCTCTCGCATACGTCTTTATCGTATCATTGAAGATCAGTAATCGGGTTCACAATATGATTTGAGCTCCGGATACCCGCACGGACGGCGACAGCACTCGTGTATGGCACCTTGAAAAGGTTGCCGATATTCACCTTCCTCACCGGCTAACCGCTTCAGGCTGGACACGTGTCCCATGCCAACACTATCGGCTGCATGAAATAAACAATACATAATACAAAATTAAATTGTGTTAAAAAAACTGAAATTTGTTTGTATATTTACGAAATTTTCGAGACAGTGAGTAGTAGCGTCCACCGCATATGAGACGGATCGCATCTGAGAGATTAGTACTACAGTAGCGTTTGAACTCCACATCATTACTGCCACCAGGAAGTAAAGGTAGAGCTTCTGTACAGTGCGGCGATAGTTCCACACAAAATACAAAACTGATAACGACTAAACTAAGGCACAGCAGGTTAGGAAAATTTACGGTGTGTTTTGGAAACATCATCTGTAAGTAAATAACAAAATTATGAAATAATTAAAATATGCTCCCCGTTTGAAAATCAAAAAAAAATTAAGTAATATCGAGTAAAATAGAATAAAGACTACATTATAAAAGCAAAAGATGTAAGACTTATGCCCGGTTTCACAGTTCATACTTAAGTTGTGCCCAAATTAAATCTTAGCTAAGCATTGTTGCAAACTGAGTAGTCGTTTGCGTTTCACAATCAATGCTTAAGTTCTATAAAATTCTGTTATGATATATGGCAACGTTATGGGCAACACATGTTTTACAAATCCATAAAAATATGTTTGAAATATTTAAATTATAACAGACAATACATAAATTTGCGAGGAAAGTTATATGGGAATGGATGAAAACAATAAAGGAACCCCGAATTTCACCGCTAGCGAGTCAGAGCACCTATTAGCACTGGTGGAAATCCCAATCCGATTCCATATTTTTTCACAAAAAATAATTTCTTATTTCTTATTATTCTGCTTTTGACAAATAACTGAAAATTCAAAACAAAAATCAGCTGTTACTTGAGCACTGTTTAAGTCTCCCATTTTCAGTACTTAAGCACAGTGGCGTAGCTAGAGGGGGCCGAAGGGGGGCAAAATACTTCAACAAAATTCAACAATTTTTTTACAAAATTTATTATAAAAGATAAAGAGTTGTACACTCCCAATGTAATCATCTGAATAACAATGAAAAATATTAATTTTTACTCGAATACTCTTCAGTCTTCGAATTTGTCTTATATCTTTTTGATACTTTCTTAAAAATAGTGATAGATACACTTTTCTAGCTTTGTCTAGCGACGTGTCACTCTCACAGTTACCCTATGCTGTGAATGTAACAAATACTTTTGTTTCTCCAAATTTTCAAAAATGGTATTTAAAAATCCGATTCGGTCAAAAATTCCTGCAAATTGTGTCAAAAGTGTACAAGATATAGGGCGAAAATGGGTTTTTTCTATGGATTTTTATAAGATGGCTTGTAAATTTACTATCAATTTCCTTTGGATTTTCAATTTTGGAACTTCAGAATTTGCGTGGCTTCTAGTTAATAAATTTTATATACTTAATATCGAAGATATCTTGTAAAAATTCACTTTTGTTCGAACCACCTCATGAAACTTGTACGTAGGTAGATAAAGGGGGGCGGCAGAACATCCTTGGCCTCGGGCGCCTGAAGTTGTAGCTACGCCACTGCTTAAGCACAACTTAAGTATGAACTGTGAAACCGGGCATTAGGATCATAAATACCGAATTGTTTTATGAGCGAGTGAATAAATGTAAATGTATTATTGGTATGTATTGTATATTATTTTTACAAAGTGTTTCTTGCGAGCCACTAACTTAGAGGAAGTCAATCGCAAAAGACAATGTGTTATCAAAATTATAAATACCAGCATTAAGACCGCGTAACGGTTTTAAAATCGACCACTCATCGACAATAGTCTTATCCATTTTCATCCAGTGAAATTCATTTTTTCTGAAATGTGTTTGCTGATTATTTATAGAAAGTGGCGGGTTACTGATGAAGGTAAGGCTGTTCTTATTTAGCTGAAATATTATTGGCATTCAAGAGTAGCGTTATAATAGCTCGGGGAAGGTTGCAGCTGTGACAAAATTGAGAAGGAATTCAAACCATTTGATAAAATATAGATTTGAAAGGAACAGGTATTTAGGTAGGTAGGGTAGACATGTGACGATGCACTTAGGCTCTAAGGAGGTCCATTGTAAAATGAAATTATTAAATCGCTGCTAATGCTTTATCTGTGCAACCTGCGAGACACCGTCAAAAAACCCTCGGCCGATGGTGCGATTTTTTTCTTATACAAAGCCCTGCTTTCACAAGGAATGTGTTCTAAAGTATCTTTTTCTTAAACGTCTTGACAGAACAATAGTTATTGCATGTTATAGGCAGTTTCCAGGAATATCACTGTGTACTGGAACCCATTGTAGGTTTATCGTAAAATATGGTGTTAGATCCTCTAAGAGATCGATGCATTATTTCACTCTCTTCAAGGAAAACCTGCGATCTCCGATTGGAAAACACTGCAGTTTTCTGGTAGTCGGAAGGCGATTCTAGTATCTAATTTTACATACGTATCCCTGTGCCTCTAATCCTTAGACCTAAGTAGCGTGCTTTCTCTCCTATTGATAGCCTGGTACGATTTATTTATGCCGGCATAACGTCTGGATTTCTTTGTTTCCTAATGAACAGTACTATGCCGATTTAATTATAAGCCGCACGATACGTCCCATCGATTTATGTCATTTACAATTGTTTGCATAGGGTTTGCGGGGGCATATTAGAGTTTACCTCTAACCGAAACCGCCACACCATCAGCGTAGCTCACAACATGTTCCCCCTTCTTTTCTAGGTTTAACAAAATTTAATTCATTGTTAAGGTCCAGAAAAGTGAAAATAACATCCCTCCTTGAAGTCTACCTATTTAGAGAGATATACACATCATGAAATTATGGAGGTTCGGTGATGTTCAGATCTTTAAGCGCTTTCAGTATGCCCTTAAATTGGACGTTACTGAAAGCGCTTTCTACGTCAAGGAAGACTATTAGGGCGTAAGTTTTTACTTCCAGAGATTAAAAAAATTACCTTCTCGAAGTACTATTATTATAATTATCAAATGTTGGTGCATGTAATATATGTTCATGAAGCGGCTACAGGGAGTCTACACATATTGGGTGTTGTTCTCATTGATGTCAATAACAAAATATATACATACATGACCACATAACTATAAAATGGTTATGAGGTAGATAACCTTTGCTTCCTCGCAGAATAAATTTTTGAATTGTCAGATTTGTTACATATCAACACTAAGAGCGCTCAATATACAAGGTCTGTCGCAAAAGGAACAGGGAAAAATTAATATTTTTCAAAAGTTATATTTTTTTATTCAAAGTAGTTTCCTTGTGCTTCGATACAGCGTTTAGCCCGGTCAATTAGCATTTCAAATGAGCGTTTAAGGTCATTTTGCGGAATGCTCTTGAGAATATCGGTCGTCGCCTTTTGGTTAGCTGAAATGTCCTGAAACCAGTGTCCTTTCATGGGGAAATGAAGTTTTCCAAATAGGTAAAAATCACAGGGTTCCAGATCAGGTGAGTAGGGTGAGTGATTAATGGTTAATATGGAGTTTTTGTCAAAAAATCAGTGACAAGCGTCGACCGATGACACGGCGCATTATCGTGCAACAGGCGCCAGGACCCTGCCTCACGGTATTGTGGTCGAGCACGACGAATGCGTGACAAAAGACGCTTCATAATACCAAGGTAAAACACAGCATTAATCGTTTGGCCGGGTGGGACGAACTCTCGGTGTACAATATCCTCGGAATCGTAAAAACAAATCAGCATTGTCTTTATTTTTGACTTCTAAAGACGACCGACTTCTGATCGTCACAGAGGTCCTCACGACCTTCTTGGAATCGCTTAAACCACTCATGCACATTACTACGGGATAAGCACTGATCACCATAAACTTTTTTCATCATTTAAAATGTTTCAGTAAACGTTTTCCCAAGTTTAAAACAAAATTTAGTAATTGCTCTTTGCATTTAACGACCGATGACCAAAAGCTGCTGTCACTTTTTGATCGATAATATCGATTGTAGTTATCTAATTGTCTCAAAATTTTTTGTCAACAAGAGATCAAACTTTTTATTTCATATACCCACGAATAGATGGCGCCACCAGAAACAGTTATATTTAAAAAGTTATGTTTCTTTTGCGACAGACCTTGTACATACTATAACTAGATGTACTCATGAGTGTATATGGTTACAAATTGGTAGATAATTATCGCCTACATTGAGTATAAATAATTATACATACATATATAATTGTTTTTAATTCCTTGTATGCTTTGTATTTCGATTAATCATTAAGAGTACAGGCGTGTGTACTTATTAAAATAAATTTCAATGTTTAAAAATAAACATTTACACATATACTTGTATGTATGTATAAATGTTTACGAATAACTTTGGAGGAGCTCGCTCAATGCATTTCTTATCATTTAGGGCATGGATTTGTTGTTGCCGCCGCCGCCGCCACTGTTGCTTTTGTAATTAAACTTATTGTTGTTTACATTTCAGTTGTTGGCTTCGAAAGCGTTGGTGTAGCGTTGGTGTAGCGTTGTCACTTAAGTTTTGCTTGGGAAAAAGTAGATAATCTATTTTAATAAAGCCACGACAAAAAAAGACTTTAAAAACTCTGACCGCCTTGGGGAATTCGGAACCCAACATGAACAAACAAATGTATGAGCAACTATGTAATTATAGCTTGCATAGATTTGCCGATTTAACAACGACATCCCACAAGTATGCATACTATTTTAAATATAATAACACAAAATTACCAGAAGACGCCAGCTCGCATTCGTTTGCGCTCTCATAGAAATCCGTACTTAGTATAAGAATGCAATTAAGTACTTAAGAGAATAAAATCCAAATTATTATAAATAATACTGACTGCATACCAGGCAATTACTATAAATGTACATACATATAAACATATGTATATAGATGATAGTGTGCATGCTCGTGTTTGGAGTTTATATTTGGATCTACATTTGAAACTTGCATTACCCCACATGTGCTTATGTTACTAAACAGAGATAAGCTTGACTTAATTCATTCATTTAAAACTAAATGCTGATTTGAATAGATTAAATTTTTTATGTTCAAAGCGTGTTTTTCTTGAATATTGTGATTGACAGTTATTATAAAGGCGACCTTTCATTGTATTGAACCTTTGCCGATAGTGTTCGTAACACTAGCAATGATAATTGATAGATACTATGTTATAATGTACTTTCGGGTAAAAATGTGTTTTCAGTTTACCTTTATCATAACGGTATCAAATCGGATTTAGTCGAAAGTACCGTTTGGTACGAACATACATAAATACATATTGACATAAAAGTTTCCTGGCTTTGTGTGACAGTTCATACTTAAACAACGAAGCGCAAAAAACCAAGGGTTTGCCACAGTGAACGTTTTGCTTTCAGTGTCTTTTTCTAATAAAAATGGCGATTGGAGTGTGGCAAAGCGTAGATGAGAATTGCCCAACATCTTACATAGAAACCCTATAAATCTTTTAAATTGTTCGTATATATAACAGTTTTATTCAACTGTTTTTAAATAGAAAAAATTGCTCAATAAACAATTGTTTTCACTTTGAAAATATTATTTTTCCTTGTTCTATTTAATGAAAATTGATACCAGAGAAAAAACCAATTCTTACATATATTTTTGTTTTATATACAGTACTTACAAGGTCTGTCGCAAAAGAAACAGAACTTTTTAAATATAACTGTTTCTGGTCGCGCCACCTAATGGTGGGTATATGAAATAAAAAGTTTGATCTCTTGTTGACATTTCGTAAAAATTTTAAGACAATTGGATAACTGCAATCGATGCTATCGATCAAAAAGTGACAGCAGCTTTTGGTCATCGGCCGTAAAATGCAAAGAGCAAATATTACATTTTGTTTTAAACTAGGGAAAACGTTTATTGAAACATTTCAAATGATGAAAAAAGTTTATGGTGATCAGTGCCTATCCCGTAGTAATGTGCATGAGTGGTTTAAGCGATTCCAAGAAGGTCGTGAGGACCGAAGCCATCACCGAAAAAAAGTCGTCTTCAGAAGTCAAAAATAAAGACAATGCTGATTTGTTTTTACGATTCCGAGGGTATTGTACACTGAGAGTTCGTCCCACCTGGCCAAACGATTAATGCTGTGTTTTACCTTGGTGTTATGAAGCGTCTTTTGTCACGCATTCGTCGTGCTCGACCACAATACCGTGAGGCAGGGTCCTGGCGCCTGTTGCACGATAATGCGCCGTGTCATCGGTCGACGCTTGTCACTGATTTTTTGACAAAAACTCCATATTAACCATTAATCACTCACCCTACTCACCTGATCTGGCACCCTGTGATTTTTACCTATTTGGAAAACTTCATTTGCTCATGAAAGGACACTGGTTTCAGGACATTTCAGCTATTCAAAAGGCGACGACCGATATTCTCAAGAGCATTCCGAAAAATTACCTTAAACACTCATTTGAAATGCTAATTGACCGGGCTAAACGCTGTATTGAAGCACAAGAAAACTACTTTGAATAAAAAATATAACTTTTGAAAAATATTAATTTTTCGTTGTTTTTTTTAACAGTCCTGTTTCTTTTGCGACAGACCTTGTATGTCTAAGAAAACATATGCGTAGTATAAAGAATATGAAAAAGAATTGAAATGAAGAAAAAGTCCAGCAAACGCTGACGGCCGCGAGTGAATTTTCTATTGTATTTTAACAAGAAAAAAAAACGTTATCTTTGGCTGCAACAAAGCTATATCCTTCACAGGGTAAGTTGATTTTAATCGGCAACTATATACCAAAAGGTGAGGGATTAGCTCGCGTATATACAGACAGAGGTTAAATCGGTCATTACACTGATCCTTTATATATATTTTTTAAGAACTCTGTTGTTTTCTTCTGGGTGTTAGAAACTTTGTAGCAAATTTAATATTAGGTTGTCAAAAAAGTCTTGCGGTATTTTCGCTAGTTGGCGCTGAAAGCGCGAAGTTCTAGTTTTATTCGTCGCATCGGGTCATATATATAGGCTATACCTTTTTGGAAAGCACATTTCACGCGCTAACACGTGTTTGATTGATTGTCGTTTCTTTTAAGTCGTTCGTGAGTTATAGCGTCGCAAACATGGAGCAAAATAAAGAGAAAATACGACATATTTTACAGTACTACTACGATAAAGGCAAAAATGCATCTCAAGCTGCCAATAAAATTTGTGCAGTTTATGGACCCGATACAGTTTCCATTTCCACCGCACAACGATGGTTTCAACGTTTTCGTTCTGGTGTAGAGGTGGTCGAAGATGCGCCACGCTCCGGAAGGCCTGTCGTCGAAAATTGCGATAAAATCGCTGAATTGGTCGAAAGAGACCGGCATAGTGGCAGCCGTAGCATCGGTCAAGAGCTGGGCATGAGTCATCAAAAATTCATTTCAATTTCAATAAAAAAAAATTCAATAAAAATACCGCAAGACTTTTTTGACAACCCATTATATAGTACCTTGCTCAAATTATAGATCTATTGGTCCGTCGGAAAAGGTTTTTTGACAAAGAGATTATGGTGGGCATCGTAGTGAAAGACTGAATAAATATAGAAATATGCTTTTAAGGTAAAGGAATGATTACGATCGTCGGAATTAAAGTGCGGCCCATAGAAAGCTATCGACTTGCTCATCAGATTGAAAGACCACAAATGCTGATTGCAGGAGTCATATTTTGTATACAAAGTAATTTGCAGATTAGAAAAATAGTTGCCAATGTTTAATAAAAGGACATAAATATTATCATCCCAAAATATTAAGTTCCTACTGAACTATTTTCACAATTATTGATTCTTAAAGTAAACTGGAGGTGCGATTAAAATCTGATTTTTATTATGGCGTGATAACTAGCAAAGGGTCATCTTACATTTGTGAAATATAATTAATGTTTATGTTTGTATGTTTACTAAAATAATGGTCGGACGGTTGGTCGGATTGCGATATATGGTATACTTTAGTATTTTTCATACTTGTGGAATTTAAGTAAATATTATCGTTTTTCTTTAAATGCACTAGAGAAATGAAGGATGAGCAGTAAAATGGAATGATTACAATTTTCATTCCTCAAGAATATACAAAAAACGTATATAAATAATGTGTGTGATATGTTAAAAACTCGCCCACTATTTTAATTCCATAACTTTCCTCTTAATGAATAATTATAGTATATTTCTCCAGAAGTGGCAACATTCTGTGGAGATGTTAGTTTTTAATTTACAATAGCATAATCCTTTTAGCAGGTTGGAAACGCTGGGAACTAAAAATTACGCATACGTCACGTTGAACCTACAATTTATTTGTACGTCAAAGCAAAAGAGCGGTTATTATGATTTTGATTGATTGTATCAGATATACATAATTGTTTCTATATTTTAATAAAATTTATTTCAATGAGTTTTAAGTGATGTCATTTTAAGAAAAACTGAAATATTATTAAATATATCAGTAAAGAATTTGTTTGCTTGTCTATCTAATTCTATATGTGACCTGGTCTACGGAAAGGCGGCTTAGGTGTCAAAATTAATGAGATAACGAGAAACTGACGAAACGAGTTGTTTATTTTTAACAACTAGTTATTTTTAAAAACTAGTTTTCGCACGTTAGCTCCCTTTTCGTAGACCAGGTCACATATATAAAAATTATGTGTCACGTTTTCTTCTAAGCTAATGAAGATTTTTGTACACTGTGTTCAAATTGAGTATAAGATAGGTTAGTTTATATCTCAATTATATTAAAAGTAAAACAATTAAAATAATATTTTATTGTAAAATTGCTCATAATCAGACATGCACCGTCGCAGTGTTTTTGTCCGGCTATGGGAGATGTCCATATATTGAGCGTGGCAAAACCGTGTGTTTAAAATGTATTGTTAGAGTCAGAAGCAGCAACTCGAAACTATATTTCTACTGAATTAATAAATGCATGCCAATATCAGGTAGGACATTTATCAGTTCCGTAAAAATTAATTGATAACAATATAATGGAATAGTTAAATTGGCAATCTACATTTTTTGTTGACTTCGTAAATCACTTAAGGAATAGTACATACTTAAATAGTACGTATGATGTAACAACCTATTAACAAATGAATATGTGCGCATGTTATAAATTTTCGAAGCGTAAACAATGGAAATTCCATCGGGAACGTACATACATACATATATACATACATTTGTTGTATGTACATATGTACTCGATGGAATTTCCATTATACATATAACATATGTACATATATACATACTTACATGTATATACAAACATATGTATTTGAAATAGAACAAAAGTGCACTAGTAAATCAGTGTTTAGGGGATGTTGATCCCCTCTGTTGATCAACCAAACTCTGTTGATCATTTCAATCATTGAAGCATAAGTTTGCATCACTTCGGCTAGTTTCTGCTGATACGAACGTTCATAAACAAATCAGGTATAAGCTGATCGCTAGTGATTTAAAGTTGTTCTCTATCGCTGCTTTAAAGACAAACAGTGCGCTTCGTGTATATGAACTGAACTGACAGAATCAGACAGAGTAATGGATCAGTATCTACTTAAGTATGAGCAAAAATTTATAACTCGTTGCAGTTCTCTGATGTGTATGTAATAAACTACTGTACCCTGTCAGTAGCTGCATGATGTCAATTTTTGTTTTTGAAGTAAAAAAATATTCAAATATGTAATTCTTACGTGAATACCTCTGTTTTGAAATATATTTTTCTATTTATGGCTTTTAAGATAAACCGCTAGAAAGTAGCCTATGCCCGTCCCGAGGTTCCAAACTACCTCATCACCAATTTTCGGCCGTTCTTGAGTTATAAATATATACATAAATTGCGAAATCGAGGGTTATTAGGACCTACTCCAGGACTAAAGGAATACCCGTGCAAATTTTCGCATCATTCCGCTTATAAGGACTGTGCGTAATGGAGAATTTCACTGTATACATATTTTTAAACATAAGCATGTGTTCAAAATTCTCAAAAAAGTATTATTATTATAATTTACAGTAAAACGCAATATTCGTCTTTATTCGTAAATAATATTTTCACTGTATTGAATAGTAGAGAACAACCCATCGTCGGATCTACTAGTTATAGTCTAACGATCAGTTGGTACAGAGTGTTATAGTTTTGTTCACCTAACGGTTGTACGTATTACCTAAAACTAGCGAGATTGATATAGGGTTATATCTTTGTTCTTTACTGACGTTGAAACTGCTTACGCGGTTATAGCCGAGTTTACAACAGCGCGTCAGTCGTTTCCTGTTTTCCGCAAGGTGGCGCCAATTGGAGATTTCAAACGAAGAGGTCCTTCTCTACCTGGTCCTTCCAACGGAGTGGAGGTCTTCCTCTTCCTCTGCTACCCCGGCGGGTACTGCGTCAAATACTTTCACAGCTGGAGTATTTTCGTGCATTCGGACGACATGAAATAGCCGGCGTAGCCGCTGCGCACAACCCTATGTAGGGGATGTTTCGCTTTCTCACTTTAGCTCGCCTTCAAACGGATGTTCTTAAGCTACCCAGAAGATACTTGGTCAAAGACCAGAAGTCGTGAGCTGCTTGAGCCATATGTAAAATAATCGTTTCTGGCCACTCCCAAGTGAATGGCGATCATCCTCACTTGCGTGAACTTCTAGACATGACTCCATCGTCCTATAGGGTTATATACAATATACATATTTAAATGATCAGAATGAGTCTGTCTTCCGTGCAAGCTGTAACTTGAGTAAAAATACGAGTTCATGATGGGCGTAATCGGACCACTGGCACGCCCACAAATGGTCATTAATCGATAACATATAAAGTGCCACAACTTTAACCACACAATTAAGATATAAAACTGTAATTTGGTACAGAATATCGCAGTAACAAGATGCACTGTGGGCAAAATATTTTGAAAAAGTGGGATGAGCCCGTCCCTAATAGGTTTAATGAGCATACCTCCTAAACCACTTTAGCTACAACAACCCAATTTGCTGAGAACACATCTTATAAGAACTTCTACCGACAGTGTTTAAACAGAGACGTTAAATTTTACCATCGGGATGGGATGAGAGAGCTTTAGAGGAGCCGCTGTGAATATTGGGCGATGGGCGTGATATCGCCCACTTTTTGGTGAAAATGTAGTACGTTCCTCTTACATTATTATGTCACATTGTGAAAATTGACGAAATCGGCCAGCAACCACGTCTACGTTCCATATGGCACAATTCTAAATTCCACTTGATTCGTTCAGTTTCCAGTACACAAATCAAGAAGCAATTGATATAACGTGATAAAAATTTGTACGAATAATGTCTTTAGTGTGTACCACCTTATGGAAAAAAATTGTTAAAATCCAATAAAAAACTGTAGGTAACGAATATTTAGACCCCGGTACCTATTGCTGACTTTTGATCGAAAATGTCGGTCGATGTGTGATATAGTATGTATATAACTGAAATTAGGGTATAATCCTTCTCCTATAATGGTGTGCCTGTTGTCAAAAAAGGCTTGAATCGGACCAATACTTCCCTTAACCGCCATATACCTAATATAAAGATTTTCGAACTTCCGGGTGACTTTGTACCGCATATATCGGCCAATATGTTAGTTATCCTGATGAAAATAAAAGATTGTGTTTTATTCACAACAGTGTATCTTTGTGCCAAAAATTGATAAATTTGAATGAAACCTTGGTCTATCCCCTATATAATAGGTTGTCAAAAAAGTCTTGCGGTATTTTTATTGAATTTTTTTTTATTGAAATTGGAATGAATTTTTGATGACTCATGCCCAGCTCTTGACCGATGCTATGGCTGGTACTATGTCGGTCTCTTTCGACCAATTTAGCGGTTTTATCGCAATATTCGACGACAGGCCTTCCGGATCGTGGCGCATCTTCGACCAGCTCTACACCAGAACGAAAACGTTGAAACCATCGTTGTGCGGTGGAAATGGAAACTGTATCGGGTCCATAAACTGCACAAATTTTATTGGCGGCTTGAGATGCATTTTTGCCTTAATCGTAGTAGTACTGTAAAATATGCCGTATTTTCTCTTTATTTTGCTCCATGTTTGCGACGCTGTAACTCACGAACGACTTAAAAGAAACGACAATCAATCAAACACGTGTTAGCGCGTGAAATGAGCTTTCCAAAATGGTATAGCATGACCCGATGCGACTAATAAAGCTAGAACCACGCGCTTTCAGCGCCAACTAGCGAAAATATCGCAAGACTTTTTTGACAACCTATTATGTAACCAATACGAGAATCAGGATTTTCGAACATCCGGCTTACTTTACTCATGATTTCCCTGGCTTTGATTCTTGGAAGTTGCAAGAGTATACTATGTTCAGGTGCATCCAAACTTAACCCTTCCTTACTTGTTTTATATATAGGTATATTTAGCTTTAGCGCAGTTTTAGTAAAGCTAATTTAAAAGGCTTCTAAATGCCGATTTCAAGTACGATTTTATTACTTTTATTGCTTACTTAAGCTTCAGCAATAACTGTTTCCCCGTCAGAACTGATAATCAGACAAGTATTCAGCTGATGGACAGCGTCGAATAGCTGACTCTAAACCATTTACGGTTTTTATTTTCATAAGTATGTTGGTGTATGTGTGGACTAAGTATTAATTCCTTTTTTGAATAACATTTCCTGATCCTTATTTGTCATAATATCGAGACAATTTTATAGAAACAACAATAATGACTGACTTTTCAGCGACTTATTTTTGAATTTAAAATAATTTAGAATATTTTGTTTTTACTTTTAGCAGCATTAATGAACTTTAATGTATTTGATGTACATACTTATGTATATTAGATTTCTTAATCCCAGCTTAATAAACAATTATCTAGTTCTTTCAACTGTTGGCATTGACCGTAAAATGAATGCACAAAAAGACATTGACATCAATTTAAACGAGGTCGATTATATACCAAAAAAAAATTAAATTTGCCCGATTTTTTTTACTTGTGCGCATATGATTACGTGCACTAAAATGTCAATGCGATTTTAAGAATATCCAAATAAAGCAGCTGATACCGAAAGAAAAAAATGCCTGCCGTCAATGTTTGCAGAAATATCTAATACCATATTGAAATTTTTACTTACTTTGTGTGATTGTTGTTGTCTGACCGCTACGTATATGAGTACTTAGGCGATATCTAAACATTATATGCCTGTGGACACAAATAAACAAACTGACGTCTCCCGCGCTGACAGCAACAGATTTTGCCGAAATTTTCTGAAACTTTGTTATATTTATTGGCTATTACACTCGTACTCTGTAGTTCCACTTCAAAGCTTTAACTATATGATTCGCTTCTTTTCACCAAAACCACCTTTTCAGGAACTTTTTTTATTTTGAGATAACTGAGTTACTATATTAATCGAATTTATATTTTACGTAAACGCGTAATTGAAGATCACAAGTTGCACATCACTAGCAATTTAAAACATATAATTATATTTTTTTCTTTTTGCTAATTTCTTTTTAAACAAAATTGCAATTTATTTTTTAAATTTATTTTTATGATTTTTACTTATGTGACTAACGGTAACGCCACCGAATAATGCAATTCTTCGTTTATGTTTATTGACGTTTGCAGTGTTGTGGTGCGCGGTTCGCACTGTTTCGGTGTGAGCTCAACATCGCTCTGGTCCAAGCGCTCGTACGCGAGGTGCTTTGGAGTCTTCTAGTCGGCTACAATGTTGACTACTTTTTCAATGCACTACTGCCGCTGCTTGTTATTAAAATTACTGTGTTTGTTTTCTTGAAGTTGTGTCCACGTTACAAATGAATCTATGTTCAATTGCAGGGAATATAGCTGTTTGCTGCTGATTGTTCAGTATTTTTTTCCACTTTTTCGTTTGTTGTGTATTGGTGTTGCTGCTCGGCATTAATGTTTGACACGCCAGTGACTATTTTTGGACCTGTTTTTGCCTACGACACAGTATACAATAATAGCCGTGGCACCTATCTTCAGCAAGCGTCCAGCAGCAGCTAGCCACAGAGCGCGAATGAGCGCTTATAGCTTGGAGCCCCAATGCCTGCCTACGAGTATGCTGCTTGCCACCTAACAGCGCACAAATTTATGTTTAAATACCTTCTATGTACGTATTGCTAGGTGTAAGTGTAAGACGGTGGATTCCTTGGCGTATCTATAGCGCGGCTGTCAATGTTTGTTCTATTTTTAGCCTGATCTGTGCTATAGTTAGACGCGATGTTTGAGCATTCACTGACACCGCAGGTGGGTTTGACAACTGGATAACAAACACTGCGGCACGTCAGAGCGTTTGCAGCGCGGCTGATGTTAGAGTTTATTACTTCTTGTCTATTGCTGTTTTTATCATATATTGTTGTTGTGTTATTACTGTGGTTTCCTATGTTATGTGGGTTTTCACATCTGATGTATTACTAACATTGTGTGCGAAGGCTAAACACTTGTTTATATTTTTATATACTAATAAAGATGTTTGACAAGAGTTGAAAACTTAACTGCGATTGTGAATTGTTTGATAGTTAATTTTTTTTATTTATTAGGTAATCAATGTAGCTAACTGAATTATAGTTTATTTTCAATTTATTCTCACTCAAATAACTCGACATGAACTTTTCTAAAGTCTTTCAAGATATTCACCAGCTTTCGACCGAATAAATGTTGGATTTTTATACTTTTTAAGAAACAGAACTTGTTTTTTTTTAATGCTTTTACTAATTATTTTAAACTTTTTCTGAATTTCCTAATTGCTTAGTTCGTTATATGTAGCACAGCGCGTGTTGTTCGCCGTTTCACAGCCAATTCGCAAAAGAGCCTCCTAAAAACTGTGTCTTCGGCCACAGCTTCGTCGGTGCTGTCGATTCGCTGCTGTTTACTAATTATCATTTTGATACTTAATACAATAAACAGCAAACCACAAACACGATAAGAATCACGTACATATGTATGTACCTATATATATACTATACATATATGTAGATGAAACGGCTAATACAACACGCCGATGTTAGTTTTTTCGGTATTTCTTGCCCACTATTAAAAAAGTGCTTATAAAGCATTCAAATACCTTTGATCTGCGAGGAGTTTTGTCGTTGCGTGTGCTTTACATGTAAATATATTAATAGAAGGGTCTAATTCCTGCCACTATTGCCACTATTATCAAAAGAATTTCTAAACGGTGGAGTATTTTTCTTTTTACAGCGCTAGTAGCAGTGAGAGTCATTTATCTTTTTGCAAAAGCATCTGTAAGAAGTTTGGCATGTCAAATGTACGTGTCTCATTATGAGAGAATATATGTACAAGTCTCATATCATAGCCATTCAAACTTTGTCTGCATTTGGGTATCTTACCGGAGGTTTATATGAGTTGCCCTTTAACTCTGAAAACATTTACTTAAGGAGGCGTTAGCTCCACCAGACTCTCATCAGATATTCGTTTCTTATTACATATATGTACGTTTCAGTTGAGTTGTCTTTTGTCACCTACTTATATCGGAGTGATGCGGTGTTTCACTATGTGATTTTTAATCATGCTTTGAACATATTTGTTACCTTATTGTAAATTTATGTAACTTAAATGCTTAAATTTTATAAAGCAGGATTATTTAATGGGGATGTGCCTTAGCAACACTACGACTGGTTCACGAACTTAAGCTTTTTGTTGAATTATGCGTAATAAGCACGCATTAGAATAGCAAAGAAAGCTATAAAATTTGTAACTAATTCGGATTGATAACGGACACGATTTGCCTGTAAACGGAAGCGTGATATTTTAAATACCAAAGAATGAAATATAAAATTTCTATCTGCAAGACAGACATACATATGTATACGCTTAATCATTAATCTATCACCGTAAATAAACAAACACTCTCAATTTTGAATATAAAAATACACCACGTGCCAGCGGAGTCTATGAAAATCATAAATTATTGACAAGTTTAATTGGTTCTTATAGTATACTTGACCATCAAACCCTATTAAATGTCTTATTATTCTCAAATAGCTTTCAAGTCGCGGTAGATACATAATCTCCGAGTTGATCCAAGAGGATGCAATCATTCTTAATTGGACGCTTAGCTTCTTGATTATCCACGCCCAGGTGCCCCGAAAGCGGCTGCGATGGAGGATAACACGTATATACTATGTTGACTATGTTGAACTATTGGGTTGAATAGACGTGAAATTGCAGAAAAACAGTAGCATTTATGAAGAAATAAAATCGCACTGCCCATAACATCACCGTATACATGGCCAAAATTAGACGAATCACGAAATCCTCCCTGGTTTCTATACCTCAAAAAGTTATTCACTGACTAAAATTGGAGTTGAATGAGAGGGTTATTGCGTTTTTCAGCAAAACGCGTCGAATATTCTTTTTCAAGTTATCAATTGTCTCGGACTTATCAAAATAATTACCATAGCGGAAGTAGTGTCTTTAGTACGCACAAAAAAAAGCCGAAGTATTTTCGAATTATTTAGCCAAAATATTCTGCCAAAAAAATTGCTTCCAGTCAAGAAAGCGGAGAAATCTCAACTTCCACAAGCAAAAAAGTTATCATGATTCCAAAGCCGAAAAAATAAGGATATGATGTATTTTCTTACAGGCCCATATCACTTCTACCGATAATATCGAAGCTTTTTAGAAAATTCTCATAAAACGTCTCAGTAAAATCATAGAACGAAAAACCATAATTCCAGCGCATCAGTTTGGGTTTCGACCAACCATTCTACGATTGATCGAACCACAGGACTACACACATTATTGAAAAAGCCCTTGAGGAAAAAAATTCTGTTCTACCGTGTTTTAGGATGTTGCAAAAGCATTCGATACAGTTTGTCAAAAAGAACTGTTTTCGAAACTGAAACTGATTTTACTGAAACACCATTATGACCTGCCAGTAGACTGCAATTATACAACAGCCACATTTGCAGATGATACCGCGTTGCTTGCTGTTGGTAGTAGTGAACACGAGTCCAAAAAGCTGTAAAGAAAGTCTTGCAATGGGCAAAGAAATGTGAGATACGTAGGTTGCTATATATATTTCTGGCCTAATAATGTAAATAGGCATGTTTATCAACGAAAATGGTTTTTTTTATTTTTTTATTTTTTTTTTGTCGGTTGCTGCTTTGTTTCAGGCTCATACGCATAGATCCATGATTCGTCACCTGTGACGATCCTATAAATGTCTTTTGAAGCACCGCGATCGTATTTTTTCAGCATTTCTTTACACCAAGCCACACGAGCCTTTTTTTGAGCGATTGTCAAATTGTGCGGGATCCAACGAGAACAAACCTTTTTACGGCCAGGTGTTCATGCAATATCGAATGTATGCTGGTGGGAGAAATGCATAGGTATGCCTCTATCTGAAGGCATGTGTTACATGACGGTCTTGCATTATCAGTTCACGTACGGCATCGAAGTTTTCTGGCACAACGGCTGTTTTTTGGACGACCTTCACGGAATTCGTCTTTGAGCGAGCGTCGGCCACGATTGAATTCGTTGTACCAGTTTTTCACAGTGCTATAGGATGGTGCTTCATACCCATACAAAGATTTTAGTTCATCGATGCACTCTTGTCGTGATAATCCACGTCGAAAGTTGTGAAAAATGATCGCACGAAAATGTTCACGAGTTAATTCCTTTTTTTGGCTGTAGATAAAACAATTCACTATTAAATGAAAAACGTTCTGAGTGATGTTATGCTAAAAAATGTCAAACTTTCCAATGGAAATGTCAGATTGCACCTGGCAACACTTAGTGTTGCCCTAGGCCAGAATATATATAGCAGCCCTCGTACAACTGAATAAAGCTAAGTCTGTACACATTGTTTTCACATACAACAAGATACAGCACTTACCAATTTTCATAGACGATACACGAATACCGTACTTTAATTCCGCTAAATACTTAGGAATGACGCTTGACTCTAAGGAACGGTGGAAAGTTCACGTAAAAAACAAACGTAAGGAGCTTAAAAATTATAATTGGTTAATCGGTAACAAATCAGTGTCTTCCATCGAAAATAAGTTACTTATCTATAAACAAATACTCCGAGCGACATGGATGTACTAACGCAAACAATAATAAAGTCATCCAACAATTTCAAAACAAAGTACTGACACTAATTGTCAAAGCGCCTTGGTATTGTAGATGTGCAGATACAGAGCGTGATCTAGGCGTAAACTCGGTTAATGCAGAAATATTAAAAATTGCAACAGCACATAGTGCAAAATTGCTACAGCATTGTAACGAAGAAGTAGCCAACTTCCAGAGATGGACCACCAAGACGGCTCAAAAGCCTCGAACCCAGCGATCTTTCAAATTAGGCAATTCTCTCATAGTAGCTTTGTAATTTTGTAATTATACGTTTAAATCATATTTAAGTTGCTTGTTAGTTATTTTTTTATTTGGACTAGTTGCAATGTATAAACAAAATAAAAAAAAAAATAAATAAAATAAAAAAGTGTGCACTGTACGGCGTGTGTGAGAACTAGAGTGAACGACCCTTTATTGCTCAAATTATCGGCTCTGTTTACTGATTCATCCAAGTCAACAATAAGGATTTAGAAAAGTTGTTCCGGAGTAAGACTGCTGATTATGAAATGACAAACCAACTGCCAAAGAAAGTAACTTAGTATTGCCACATTGAATACCACAGGTCTAAAAAAAACCATCCGTTATTAGCAGATAAAGTTGTTATTTTTGTGTTAACAGCAACAACATCTCACAAATATGTATTTTGGCCCAGTTGACAGTCCTTGAGATTATGTTTTTGTTACTCAAATGTATCATTATTTTGGAAAACATGGGTAGTATTATTCTAGCCATGTTGTTTGATATAAACAACCTTCAACCTTCTTCTATGATTATATTTCGTTCAATGTAATCAGCAATATTATTATCTTAATATGCACTCCGATTTATCTATACAAATGTACATACCAAGGAGGTGTAGTGCGGAATTTGCCATTTTTGTAGTTATACTATAAGTCAAGCTTATCTCTGAAGCATGACAATCTATGACGAAAGCCAAAGATTTTTATGTCCCATTTTACTATATGTTAAGCCATCCACCAGTAAAGTCGAAATAATTGTATTATGTTCAAAAATTTTGTTTTTTTTAATCGGAAGAGCACTCTTAGCTAATGTCCAAGTAGTGTTACGATGACAAGCAGATTTAAATTTTATATCCTGCTCTGATCTAGAATCTCTTTATTATATAAATTTTAATATATTTGAAGCAGTAAAAAAAATATCACTTTCTTGTCTTCCTCTTTCTCTGCTTTCCCCGGCGGGTACTACGACGAATACTTTCAAAGCTGTAGTATTTCCGTCCATTCGGACGACATGACCTAGCCAGCGTGGCCGCAGTCTTTTAATTCGCTGAACTATGTCAATGTCGTCGCATAACTCATAGAGCTCATCGTTCCATCGAATGCGATATTCGCTGTGGCCAATGCGCAAAGGACCATAAATCTTCCGCAGCACCTTTCTCTCGAAAACTCGTAACATCAACTCATACGATGTCATCGTCCATGCCTGTGCACCATATAGCAGAACGAGGACGATGAGTAACTTGTAAACTGTGATCTTTGTTCGTCAAGAGAGGATTTTGCTTCTCAATTGCCAACTCTGTCCGAAGTAGCAGGCGTTCGAAAGAGTTATTCTGCGTTGGATTTCGAGGCTGAAATTATGGTTAGTGTTGATACTGGTTTCAAGATAAGCCAAATTGTCTACGACTTTGAAGTTTTGACTGTCAATAGTGGCGTACGATATCTGGAGATGTTTCGTCTTGCCCTCTTTCATTACCAGACCCATTTGTTTTGCTTCTTTATCCAGTCTGGAGAAAGCAGAACTAACGACGCGGTTGTTGCGACAAATGATATCAATATCATCGGCGTACGCCAGCAGCTGTACACTCTTATAGAATGTGGTACCTTCTCTATTTAGTTCTGCAGCTCGAATTTTTTTCTACAAAAGTAGATTGATGAAATCGCGTGCGATTGTCTAAAACCTCGTTTAAATCTTGTCTAAAACCTCGTTTGGTATCGAACGGCTCGGACAAGTCCTTCCCGACCCCTGACGGAGCTTTTGGTATTGCTCAACGTCAGTTTACACAGCCGTATTAGCTTTGCGGCGATACCAAATTAAGACATCGCGGCATAAAGGTAGCTCTTTTTCTTGCTGTCGAAAGCAGTTTTAAAATCGACAAAGAGCTAGTGTATATCGATCCTCTTTTCACTAGTCTTTTTCAAAACTTGGCTTATAGTGAATATCTGGTCACTTGTTGATTTCCAGGCCTAAGGCGACTCTGATAAGGTCCAATTAGTTTGTGGACAATGGGCTTTAATCTTTCACACAATATGTTCGATAGAACCTCATATGCGTTGTTATGAAAGCTTATTCTACGGTAGTTGGCGCAGATTATGGGTTCTTCCTTATTGTGGATTGGGCAGAGCACAATCGGACATGCTTCTGTCCAACTATATTCTACATAGATGATGCATCCAATAGCTCGGCCGGCAATTCTTCGGCCCTCGCCGCTTTGTTGTTCTTCAGACGAGTAACTGCTATTCGAACTTCTTCATGGTCGGGCAGTGGAACGACTGCTCCATCGTCATCGATTGGGGAATCGGGTTCGCCATCTCCAGATGTTTTGCTTTCACGGCCATTCAGCAGGCTGGAAAGGTGTTCCCTCCATAATTTTAGTATGCTCTGGGTATCAATCACTAGATCACCTCTGGGGTTTCTACAAGAATATGCTCCGGTCTTGAAACCTTCTGTTAGTCGCCGCATTATTTCGTAGAATTTTCGAGCTTTAATATTAAAAATATGTATATACCTACTTATATAATAAGGGTCCACTTAGACTGCGCGCATATACGGAATGGATAAAAATTAGGTGACAATCTATCTACTTCATTATTGGAGTATATTGAATAGGAAGATTTTGAAGATGCCACGACATTGATTCTCCAGAAAGGAATCATAATATTTCGAGAAAAATTGTTTATCTAAAATGGTAGTGGTCCATAGCATTTGGTTGCACTCGAACTTTGCTCTTCCTTACTTCTAATATTTGCGGGTCAAAATTCGTCCAAGTTTTTATCTGCTAATGTAGCACATGCTGTTCGCATGTTAAGTAATACATACATACTTGTATGTACATATACATATATGTGTATGAGTACATACGTAAGCGCGAAAAAATTGTAATAATGACAAAAAAATCAAATAAATAACGAATGCAATAAAAATAGATTTAAAACTATTTATTTCAGACAGTTCATCTTGATTAGCATCACGGAAATTATTAATTGTTCTTCACAGCGACAAAAACCAATTTTTTCAAAAAAACTCCATTGTGAAGACTGTGAATTAGTGACATTTTGTCCAAATTTCGTCTATTAAAAATTTAATTTACTTTTCCTGTTGCCAGATACCTATACATATATTTCGAGGTTCGACTTTTTCTGTCGAGAAGTAATAACAATTGTTGATTAACTAACATAATGGGTTGTCAAAAAAGTCTTGCGGTATTTTTATTGATTTTTTTTTATTGAAATTGAAATGAATTTTTGATGACTCATGCCCGGTCTCTTTCGACCAATTCAGTGATTTTATCGCAATTTTCGACGACAGGCCTTCTTCGACCACCTCTACACCAGAACGAAAACGTTGAAATCATCTTTGTGCGGTGGAAATGGAAACTGTATCGGGCCCATAAGCTACACAAATTTTATAGGCGGCTTGAGATACATTTTTGCCTTTATCGTAGTAGTACTGTAAAATATGCCGTGTTTTCTCTTTATTTTGCTCTATGTTTGCGACGCTATAACTCACGAACGACTTAAAAGAAACGACAATCAATCAAAATCGTGTTAGCGCGTGAAATGAGCTTTCCAAAAAGGTATAGCATGAGCCGATGCGACGAATAAAACTAAAACTGCGTAGCGCCAACTAGCGAAAATACCGCAAGACTTTTTTGACAACCTATTATTTAACTCTTTAAGAAGCATTCAATTTATTTAGCTATGAGATTTTATCCCCTTATCTTACATTTCATAACATTTTATGAAATGTTTGGACGGCATACATGAGTATATTTCAAACAAGTCGTAGATATATCTATTTTTAGTATTTTCTTTGAATTGAAACTTGCATTAAATCCGGAAATTCTTTCACACTACTTGAAGCTGACATTCCTTACTTCTCAGGCTCTTCATTACTTATAGCGTTTTCTTTTGTCGATGAACATTTTAAACTGTAATTAACGAATATAACGTCATTTGATACTATTTTTACCTCTGAGAGTGAGTAAGCATTCAGAACGTCTTCTTCGACCGAATCATGTCACTTTGTGCAAAAGCTTGATTAAAATACTTGGCAACATTAAGAACCCATATATAACAAGTAAGGAAGGGCTAAGTTCAGGTGCAACCGAACATTTTATACTGCTGCAACTTGCTCGAATTAAAGTCAGGGATATTGGCTGATATAGCCAGCATAGTCACCTGGAAGTTCGAAAATATTTATATTAGGTATATGGGAGCTCAGGGAAGTCTTAGCCCAATTCGACACATTTTTGACATGCGGACATACCATTCTCAGAGGAAAATTATTCCTGAATTTCAATTATATATCTCACCCATTGACCGATGTTTTCGGTCAAAAGTTATCTATAGATACTGGGGTCCACATATTCGGTACCTAGGGTCTTGATTGGATTTAAACAATTTTTGATCAAAAGGTGGCACACTTTAAGGGAATTATTACAGCAAAATTGTATTCCCTTATATTAATTACTTCGTTATTTGTGTACTGGAAAGTGAAAGAATCAAATGGAATTTCAAATTGTGTTATAAGAGAAGTAGGCGTGGTTGTTGTCCTATTTTGCCTATTTTCTCTCTGTAATATGGAAATGTTAGAAAAATTATTTATTTATTTAATTAAACCAACGCCAATCGGCAATATACATTTGAATAATTAATATTTAATATAAGGGAAAATACAACAAGACAAGGGTAATAATATTAGTTATAAAATTCAAGTTTGATTAATCAATGATAGTTGAGTAGCTTGTTCTTCGTGGCTGTGATGAAGTTACTATATGTTCCGCCGTAGAAATCCAGGTCGTTATGTAGCGAGTTGACAAGGTTTGCAATGCGATTGAGCGGTTCATTCACAACATAGTTTTTAGTGGATTTAGTGATTTTAAGCAGACGTTTGCGTCTTAGTGTTAAATTTATAGGTGCAAATTCGAAACTACTGTTGATCTCAGGTGCATCAATGAGTCAATTCACCACTTTATAGAAAAAGGCCAGATCAGCAATTTGACGGCGTGACCTAAGACTATTAATTTTGTACTGGCAGCAGATTTCCTCCATAGAGATGTTCCGCGTTGGCTGGGCACGATGATAAATTAATGTCTTACACATTTTTCTCTGGACTTTCTCAACTCTACTGATCAGAATATCTGTATATGGAGACCAAACAACTGAGCCGTATTCCAGGATTGGTTGGACTAGTGAGTAGTATAAATAGAGAAGTGATCGAGGATCAGCAAAATCTCTGCAAGTTCTGGTAATGAAGCCCAACATCTTGTGTGCTTGTAAAGTTATTTTACTGATGTGCTTCGTAAATGTCAGCTTGCTGTCTATAATGATGCCCAGGTCCTTTATGTCCTCTACTTCATAGATTACTTTGTTGTTCAGCATATAATTGGTGGGGTGCGTGGTATGTGAACGCGAGAAAGAGATCACTGCACATTTCTTTATGTTTAGATCTAATTTATTATTGAGACACCATGCAGAGAGCTGATCTATATCGTGCTGAAGTGCCTGGATATCTGAGTCGTTTACTATTGCTCTGCATATTTTCAAATCGTCGGCGTAAAGAAGGTACTCCGAGCTGAAGTTTGTACCAATATCATTGATAAATATATTAAGGGGGTCATCCCATGTGATGGCTTGTTTTTTAGGGATTTTTTAGGATTTTTTTTCTACGACCAGTAAATAGATAGAGATTTAAGTTTAATATTATTTGTTAATATATATTTCGACAATATAAATATAAATTTTTAAATAAAAATATTGTGTATAACTGGAGTTACAGCGTTCTGAACACCCCCGTCTCGAAAAAATGAGCTTGCACTTCCTCCACGATTCCGGTGGATTGGCTTATCTGACAAAAAAAAACGGCGTTTTAAACTGATGCCTAAATGCACGGAATTAACTATTCAATCATCAAATGAATATACAAAAAATTGGACTTTTGGTAGACATTTGAAATAAAAGTTGCGATTTTTCCGTTTTTTTTTTGTGTTTTTTGCGGTAAAAAAATAGAAATTTCGATTGATAATAGTTCATTCGATGCGTTTATGTGTGTTGAGTATGTCCTATAAATTTCAAGTCATTCGGTCAAGCCGTTTTTGAGATACGATGGAGGAAAGTTTGAAAAACACAGTTTTGAGAAAAACGCGTTTAAAGTTTCAAGTCCATTTAAAACTATGACGTGATTGCCAACTCAGCGTTCCGAACAGCACTTGCTTCTACCTGCTGTATCTTTAAAACGACTTGGAATTTTCAAAAATTCCTTTACTACTGTATTCTAGACATGATAAGATAGCAATTTATGAAAAAAAAAAAATTAATTTTTTGAGCCCATTACATGGGATGACCCCCTTAAACAGGACAGGTCCAAGATGTGATCCTTGTGGTACTCCTGTTTTTACATCATAACTAGCAGACAGGTGACCGTCTACTCTGACTTGCAGCTGTCTATCTGTTAGGTAGGAGCTGAGCCAGTTCGGGGCATTACCTTGTACGCCGAGCGAATTTAGTTTATTCAGCAAAATGCTGTGATTAACTCTGTCAAAGGCCTTACTAAAATCAGTGTAAACAGCATATACTCTGTGCCCATTGTTCATTACATTAAGTACATAGTTGACATATGTAAATAGATTTGATGATGTCGACCTCCCGCCAGTAAATCCATGTTGTCTATTGGTAATAATGTCTGTAAAGAATAAACTCAGCTGAGGTAAGACTAGTTTTTCAAATAACTTTGCTAGCGCAGACTGAATGCATATTGGTCTATAGTTTGAGACTTCTCCATCTTTGTGTATCGGGCTAACATATGAAAGTTTCCATATTGTAGGGAAAGCACTCTGTTGTAGTGAGACGCTGAAGATGTGTGTTAGTGGTTCACAAAGTCCTGCTGCACAGTTTTTGAGAAAAATATTGGCGATCCCATCAGGTCCCGCACCTTTTTTAGGATTTAATGTGAAATTGCTCTAAAGACATTGTCAGTAGTTACCTCTAAGTTATCTAAAGTCGCGTGTAAGCGATCATGATGAATATCCTGGACAAATCCTAGCTGCTGTACCTCTGTCTCATATACACTTTTAAAGAAAGCAGCGAATAAATTGCTGACTTCCTCACCATTGTTAGTTGATTGATTATTCCACGATAAGGTGGAGGGAATGTCGCAGCCATTTCTTCTTTTATTCCTGACGAATTTCCAAAATTCATTTGGGTCTGACTTGACCAATTGTTCAACTTTATTTACATAGTTTTTGTAACATGAGGCACTGAGTTCTTTGCATTCGCGTCTGAGTTGGCTAAATTTTTTATAGTTCTGACTGGATTCTTTGTTTTTATATATTGAATGAGCTGCCTTTTTTAGCCTGACTTTGCGAATTAATTCAGTTCAGAACCAACATGGATAATTACTTAGCTTATTTATATAGACTGGCACGTGGAGCGAGATACCATATTTGATTATCTTGTACAAATAATTGACTTTATCTTCTAGAGATTCATGACTGTATAACTGTGACCAATCGGTCGTTAAGAAAAATGTGTTTAGACTTGCGTAGTCCGCTTTTTTAAACGATAACGATGGTATATTAGCTGGCTTTAGTTGAGGTAATATGTCTATTGTGACTTCTAGAGCTGGGTGATATTTGTCTAAAGACGTGATGGACTGGGTATTTTGAATGCTGACATCAAAATTGGAGAAACAGAGGTTCAGCAATGCTTGATGTTCATTTAGAATGTCGTTGAGTTGTGTGCATCCCAGCGATGCATAGACCTCATATAGTAAGTTTTCACAGTCAAGGCGGGGTGAACTGCTTGGTAAGTTGTAACCACCTATGACAACGAGCTTGACATTTTTAAATTTTTCTCTCAGGTAAGATATTTGGTGAAGATGAGTGTTATAAACTTCATGTGTTGACTGTGGTGGTAGATAAACACATCCGATTATTATATCTAAAGTATTGCACTTAAACTTAATAAATACTTGCTCCAAACTATCGTCAGGAGTTGTGACGAGCTCAGATTGAAATGAACGTTTTATTGCTATAAATACTGCTCCGCCACGTATACAGCCACTGGTTGAAGGGATTCTATCTTTCCTGTAAATTGAATAAGTATTATCTATAATTTCACCATCCAGTATAGCTGGATGGAGCCAAGACTCGGTGATACAAAATACATCAGTGTTATTGGCTGACGACGATGTTAGGAACCTGTTTAGTTTTGTTCTCAGTCCACTCACGTTCTGATAATTAATTATCAGCGCTGTTGGATGGATTCTTCTTGGTGAGCGGGCGAAAATTCTTAGTAACGATCTTAGGAATGCCATTGATATATTTAATGGTTTTTGTTAAATAACCACCCTTTATTATGGCGTCAAGTTCAGCTCGTAGGTTTTTAAGATGTTATTGTTGCGCTTGTGTTAAGTCAGACTTGAAGGTAATCTGAGGTCCTTCTGCTTCAGCTGTTGATTTCCATTTGAGAATAGTTAACGCATTATCTGGTGATGGTGTTTCAATGAGTAACGGCCGTGTACGGCCAGCTAACGGACGACCAAGTCGCCGTATTCTAAAATTCATTGTGTTGCTAGCGAGACTGGGTGGTATTGCTGCGAGGACTTTTGTTCTATCTTCCTCCAAACGATCTTGACCATCGACTTTTATTGATTCAGCCACATTCATGGCTATTACATTTGATTGGTGCTTTTTCCTTTCAGACAGTTCAGCAATAATGTCCTCAGTGGATACAGACAAATCAGGATGAGACTTGAGTTTCTCCTCCACTGATGCAATCCTGTTATTAAGACGAGTACACTTGTCAGTTAGTGTGTTATTTTGCTTAGCAATTTTACTCACTTCGTCTCTGATGCTAGCCACATTACCCGCCCCGCAACGTATTGGGCGCAACGTCTTGGGGCGGCAAACGATCTACGCTGTTCTTTAATATTCAGAAAAATACTTCAACAAATTTTATTATAAAAGATAAAGAGTTGTACACTCACAATGAAATAATCTGAATAACAATGAAAAATATTAATTTTTACTCGAATACTCTTCTGTCTTTGAATTTGTCTTATATCTTTTGGCTTATATTTTTCTTAAAAATAGTGATAGAACTTAAAAATGCACTTTTCTAGCTTTGTCTAGCGACGTGTCACTCTCACAGTAACCCTATGCTTTGAATGTAGCAAATACTTTTATTTCTCCAAATTTTTAAAAATGGTATTTAAAAACTCCAATTCGGGCAAAAATTCCTGAAAATTGTGTCAAAAGTGTACAAGATATTGGGCGGAAATGGGTTCTTTCTATGGCTTTTAATAAGATATCTTCTAAATTTACTATCAATTTATTCAAAAACTGTATTGTGAGAATTTTGTAACTTCAGAATTTGCGTGGCTTCGAGTTACTAAATTTTATATACTTAATAACGAAGATATTTTGTAAATATTCACTTTTGTTGGAACCACCTTATGAAACTTGTAGGTAGGTAGATAAAGGGGGGCGGCAGAACATCCTTGGCCTCGGGCGCCCGAAGTTGTAGCTACGCCACTGAGTCTTCTAAAGTCTTATTCTATTCCCCAAAGCTGCTATTTTCTTCGTCAGTCCGTGAAATTTGGTTGCGGGAGTCGGCTGGGTACCGAGTATTGAGATTCGATTCCAAACAGTAGTTATTGCTTTGCTTATACTGCATCATATACATATTTATTTGCTGACGAATGTGATATTAATATGAACTATTTAAAGAGGTACGCGAGTTCTTTAATCAAAAAGAAAAACATTTCGTAGTAGGTTTGTATTTTTTTATTTATTTATACATATGTATATATATTTATATTCATTATATTTTGTATGTATAATCTTATTAAATTAAATTAAAGCATAGAAAATAGGTTTGCTATACAAACAATACAGTTCTTGAGTTGTAATTTAAATAACTTTTATCGCAGTCAATACACTGGCATAAGTTCTATGGTACACAATGGTGCTTTGTATAGTATATTTTTGCCTTAATTATTGAGCTAGTAGAATCACTTTTGTTTCTAATAGCTTACTTCGTTGTGTATTTGATATTTTCAAAAAGCCGTCGGAAGTTGTATACCAAGTCATAGGCCGTTTGACGTCGGTTAATTGGTTTTTTCCGTTGTTCAGCCTGAAACAAACTTTTAGGACCAATTCACATAGAAATTTTGCTTTGCTTTCATGTACGTCAGTCATTTGTTTTCACAGAAAAGTTCGAAGTACACTTTTGTATGAGTACGCTCACACAAAAAGTGTTTGACGATCAATTTTATTAGAAAAAGACACTGAAAGTAAAGGGTTCATTGTGGCATACCCTTTGTTTTCGGCGCTTCGTTGTTTCAGTATGAACAGTAACGCAAAGCGCGGAAAATTTCATGTGAATTTCATTTATTTTACTTTTAGCGATTTAATTTGTAGCTGGCGCTTTTTGATAACAGAGTTCTCATGTTCGTAAGATGTCACAGCCTTGACCAGAGATAAATACAACATTTGAGAGCATAAATCATCTACCCGACTTTGATAGTGGAGACGGTGGGATAAGATTGAAGTTTAGCAAAAGCAAAAGCAAAAAGACAGGAACAAACAGTTGGAAATACTACCAAAAATTTAATTTGAGTGTGCGATGTACTACAGAGTGTAGCTCTGGTTACATTTCTTTCTTCGGTGAGACGATGTCATTGAAAATTCACACGTTCCCCACTTTTAATGGTCGAAGATCAATTTGAGCACTACTGTTGCGATTGAAACGATATACATATGTACTCTTCCAGTCATAGTACACAGGGTTCGAAGTGTAACCAACTTCAGTCCGTTCGCGCAGCTGTCGCACTGGAATTAGCTGTTTGTAAATTTGCTGAATAACAGTTCGGAGTATGTTCACAAGTGTACAAAAGCGTTTTGTCAAAAGTGAACACAAAGTGATCAGCGATGGAATTCAAACGTAATAGCTTGATTGCTTTATATTTAGCTGGAAAATCACAGCCAGCAATTGTTCGTGAGCTCAAACACCTTAATGTGAATAAAGTTTTTAGCATCGCAAAACGCCATGGAGTTGGTCATTAAAAGACTGCAACGTCACGTGAGATGGTTCGGAAAGTGTAGAAGCGACTTGAGCGAAATCCACGACGAAGTGCCAATCAAATGGCTAAAGAACTGAAAATATCCGACCGCAGCATCCGACGCATATTGAAAAAAGAGCTCAAGGTCAAGCCTCACAAGTTCTCAAAGGCCCATCTCACACCGAAGCAGACTTGAGAGAGCGAAGCAGTTGCTTCGCTTGGCCGAAAGCGGGCAAATTCCGAACATTATATTTTCTGACGAAAAAATTTTTCCAATTGAGCAATTCGTAAACTCTCAAAACGATAGGGTTTACTTGACCAATCGTTCTTGCGAGAATCTAAGTCATCGGTTGGCCACCAGGAGGCAGCACCCGCCACAAATAATGGTTTGGGCCGCTGTCACCGCAGATGGGCGCTCTCCAATTGTTTTCATCGAGCCTGGCGTCAAAGTAAATGCGACATATTATCGGGAAAGTGTTCTGGAGGCTGCTTTGAAGTCGTGGGCAAACAAACATTTCGGTCGCAAACCATGGACGTTTCAACAAGACTCTGCACCGTCTCACAAAGTGCGAGTAAACCAAGAATAGCTGAAAAACAACGTTCCAAACTTCATTACGGCCACACAATGGCTCTCGAATTCACCAGAAGCGAATCCAATGGATTATTCTCTCAGGGTCATTTTGGACAGCAAGGTCCGAAGTAAAAAATACACCAGTCCCGATATGCTGAAGAAAGCCACTGTCCGTGAGTGGGCCAAAATACCGGCAAGTCACATTCGGGCAGCTTGCGATTCGTGTTTTGACCATCTCAAGGCCATAGTTAAGGTAAAAGGTGGTTATATCGAGAAAAAGTGAGTTGGTCCTGAATTTATGATTATTTTCACACATTTTTTACTTTAAAATAAATAAAAATAATTTTCCAAACCGAATTTATGACTTTTTTAATTGGTTACTTCGAGGACCCTGTAATTGCCATAAGCTATTTGAACCTTGTTAAAACTGTCTCTGTAAAATTTGAAAATACTAGTCAAAAACTCTATATCTCCACTATAATTTTTACTTGTTAAGTGAAATTTACCTTTCTCAACAGTTACTATTAAAGTTGTAGGACACATAACTCTCGCGAACGATCGAAATGGACCTAATCAGTTCGGAGCTGAAATTGAACTCAGGTCGTGCATAGTGACTGTTCATTATACCTATTTCAATTCAACATATTAATTATCGTTCATCTATCATTCGGGTTCCGCCAGTTTGTAGACTCCGAAAATGTACAAACGCCAACAAATATAGGCAATCTCGTAAATCTCACGGTAGCGGTGCAATGAACTCGGCAAGCGTCGCGTTTATTAATAATATTATAAAGAATGATATGTGCACGCTTTCGTTTCATCAATATTGATACGATCGGAACGGCATTTCATTCAAATGAAGTAATGCAATATGTTTTCTGTGGTTTTATGACACACAATCACAAGCCTTAGGTATCATTGATTATTGGCGCCATTGTATAAAGCACCGAAGGTGCGGAAGTGCTCGGCGGATGTGAATTCACCATGCTGGCACGCGTCGCATATGTAATGGATCAGCATAATAAGTCGGAAACATAAGTGTATATGCATGTATTGACACCGAGCTGTCAATATTAAAAGCGTCTGCGCGAGTCTATGCTTGTGGCGCCATGGGTTACGTATGCGCCCGAGTGAATGAAGGCTGCTCCGATCAAAGTCCGCGAAATTCAATAGGACGCATTTGTTGTTGTTTATGTGTAAAATATGGTATGCTTTCAAAATATGTATATATGTAAGTAAATATCTAGCTGATAGCTTCAGTGTTTGTAGAGATTATTGCATTCTACTGCATTTGCGAAGCAGTTCATATACTTATGTACATATGTGAGAGCTTTAAAAAGCGGTTGAAGGATGCGGTCCGAAGTTGTTTACTCGTGTGGCGTTGTCTAAAATTAGCATACCACGCTATGGTCAGTCCGCCTTGTAGGCGCCATTCGTTAAGCAATTCATGTTGCTGGTCTATCTAAGACAAGAGCAACGTCTTGGGTTTGTACTCTGCTCCGCGTGTCTATAAATATTTTAATTTCAAACAAGCAAGCAATAAATGTATGTATGTATATGTATTCGTGAGAATGCATAAATATTGTTCTGTGAAATATGCATTATATGGAAGTATACGTGGGTAGTCTTACGCTCCTCTTAGTAGATTAATATAAATGTATGTATGTATATATGTATTTTCCGAAGTAAATGGGAATACGAGTATACATACATATATCGCTGTGTTATCGCATTCGGGCGTATTTATGGAAACTTTACCGCGCTGCATTAATTATCGCACATTGCAGCGCTCTTACCGAACGTGTCTATGAGCTCAGCTCGGCTGCCAGCCAGCGATTCAGGTCAATCGCATTGTTGCTCCTCGATGTCGCTTGTTATCAGCTGCAGTCTGCGCCGAGACTTTGTTTACCAACAGATCACAACAGAGCTTTTCGCAATGAGTTGTCGATTAATCACTGCAGCGCGTACTGTTTACAAATTTCGCGCTTTTAAACACTCCTGGCTTCTGCTGCTGCCTACTAGTTTTTTCTCCGTCAGGGTTTCCCTATATTTTTATTTTACTTTTTTCCTCCCATACATACATATATGAGCGTTATGTTCTCTGTTGACATGAATTAAAAATAGTAAAATGCGGTTATTAGTATATTACGGTGCTGTCTAAATAAAATAAATACTCGAAAACAGTGTATAGAATATTGTGGTCGGCGCCTGGCAGATTGTCTACAAGTTTTCATACAGTATTACAATATCACGCAGCTGAGAAGTGATCGTATTGTTTGTTGAATTGTTGCTCTGTATCCGTATCCGCGCCTGCGTTACGCTCCGCACATTGGTGTGTATTTTCGAGCTGACCTGCAAACCAGAAAAAAGATTGGTGGCAGTCGGTGCTGAGTTCAATTGGTGCGAGACGAATGTGGTAAACAAAATTGCGGTTTTGACTGATTTGTTTTGACATTTGCAGTGAATTCCTAAGAATTTTGTTGTTGGGCATGTTTATTTTTAGCAATTAAGGTTTGCCATAATTGATAAGCTAACCATAGTAAGTGACTATTTAAAAATAAAATATACATACATACGTTTTGTACATAATGTCACATTTTTCTCATGAGTATGCAAACACAAGTGTGAATATATTGTGGAATAACTTTTATTCCCTGCAAACCATCGAACGAAGACTGGAGGAATTTTTTCAAGAATATTCATAAAGAGCAGAGGTGCTTCGTATATTGGTTAGTGGATTTGGTGATAAATATCCGGAGTAGATGGCTGATCTAGGACCTGTTAAATGCATGCCTCAACTGTATGATGTGATATATAACATCAGCATTTTATAGAGATAGTCTAATATTTAAGATTATCTTAACTTGGCACGTTGGTGAAAATATTGGAAAAACATTTTGAACTTGAGGGAAACAAATAAACATAGTATGTTAAGGGGGTATTCTGGTCTAGAAGCATGAATTTCAGGTAATTTTTAAAGTGTCGTAAAAAAAGGCAATTCATATTTTTACTATCCATTTTTTATTAGTTATTTGTTAATTTTCGAAGAGAACAGAAAAAAATTAAAAGCTAAAAAAAGTTAAAAATTTCAAAAAATATGAGCTGACGAAGTGTGGGGTCTCTAAAACTTTCCACGTCACCATATCCATGATTTCAACCCTCCTAGTTATCTGAAACCAAAAAAAAAAAGATTATTAATCTAGAAAAATGTCGCATGGGCGGAACTACGAAAAAATGGGAAAAATTTTTTTCACAAAATGGCGACTACCTGAAAAAAAAGGTTCTTTCGGATCCCTTTTTCTGATTATCTCGAATTTTTTAAAAATAATAAAAATAAAAATTTGGGGATGGGGCTAGTTCCAACCATAGACAAGCCTATAATGAAGACTCTATAAAAATTTCAAGTAAATCGGTACAGTAGAACCTGAGAAAACGTGGATATCGTTCCGAAAAAGTAAGTTTTGAGAAAAACGCGTTTAAAGTTTAGGAGACAATTCTAGTGAACACGGACGCCACGTCAAAAAATCGGCTGTATCTCTGAAAATAAGCCGAATTTTGAAAAATCCTTCCAAGGTCATATTTTTGAAAGTCTAAACTTTCCAGACATGAAAAAAAAAATAGATTTTTTCGAAATCCTAGACAAGAATACCCCCTTAATAACTTAAAAATAGTATGCTAATTTTTTAATTCCAATATAATAGCTGCTATTTTGAAACAATTGCTTTTAAAACATTGCAAAAATGCTTAAAAGTCGACATTGTCGATAACCTAAGTATTTGAGTGTGTTCAATGACGGTACTAAGATCACAGAATCGTCTCTACCACAATGATAATAAGACAGGGAAATGCAGAACAGAGATAGATGTGGCTCTTACCATTTATTACACAGTTTTGCACATGAGGTTTACTTAATATATTATGGTTATAATGGGGAATATGGGAAAGGAATATTACAAAAGGAAAATATATTCTTTTTAAGCAATTGGACCTTTGTTTATTTTCGACGTCGGTCTTCGCGGGCTGTTACCGTCAAAAGCATCGTCCAATGTGTACGACAGGTCCCACTGTCACGCTCAATATTTATTGTGATATTTGGATCGTAATACATATTGATGGCCGATGGATCGCGAGTGAATGCTCCACGTTCATAATTATCGCGTCGGTATTTATTTGAAATAAATCAAGTTTCTGACTAAAAAAATAGTTTTGCTTTATTATTTTTTTAATTTTTGGTGTTTTTTCATAAAACTTTAAGAAAAATTTCTATGGTTACCAGGTATCATTGGAAAGAATATACTGGACCTTTGAATAAGCTAAAAATTTTATATAAATACTAATAGATCCGGCCACGCGTTGCTGTGGTATACATTTAATACTATTATTCATATAGTATCATAATATTATCGTATAAGAAAATTTTATTTACGAATAAAAGCGAAAAAGTTTTTGTCGGTATAAGAATCCAAGGGATTGGTAATTGAGGTTCAATTTTTAATATGTTCATACAAATAAGTTCCATTGGAAAAATAACGTATTTAAGGCTGCTTTCTTAATGTCTGGTTACCAGCCTTTCTGTTCAGTTAATATAATTGTCCGCTTAATAAATTGTACTTAATAAACATCAACAAATTGTTTGACCGGACAATGCGCATGACTAATTGAGATGTCCGTGTGTTATTTATTTATGGATTATTTTTACTATCTTATCTTCTAAGTTGGTTCGAACTGGACACAGTGTGCAAAATTTTACTAAAATCGGTTCATTAGTTTAGTGTCCATCGCGGACAAACAACTTGACACGTAAATTTTATATATAAAAATAAATCTCTCCAACGGAGTGGAAGTCTTCATCTTCCTCTGCCTCGAACAACATGATCTAGCCTGCATAGCCGTTGTCTCTTAATTCGCTGAACCGTCGTGATATTCGCCGTGGCCAATGCGCAAAGGACCATAAATCTTTCGCAGCACCTTTCCCTCGAAAACTCGTAACATCGACTCATCCGATGCCATCGTCCATGCCTGTGCACCATGTGGCAGGGCGGGGATGATGGGTGACTTATAGAGTTTTGTTTTTGTTCGTCGAGAGAGGACTTTACTTCTCAATTGCCTACTCAGTCCGAAGTAGCACCCGTTAGCAAGAGTTATTCTGCGTTGGATTTCGAAATAGACGAAATTATCTACGACTTCAAAGTTATGACTGTCAACAGTGACGTGGGAGCCTAATAGCGATTGCAACGACTGTTTGTTTAATGACCGGATATATTTCGTCTTGCCCAACCTTGTAGAACCAACGACGCTGTTATTGAGACCAATGATATCGATATCATCGGTGTATGCCAGCAGCAGTACATTCTTATAGAAGATTGTACCTGCTCGATTAAACTCGAATAATTTTCTCCAGCAGTAGATTGAAGAAGTCGCATGATAGGGAGGCGCCTTGTCTGAAACCTCGTTGGTATCGAACGGCTCGGAGAGGGCATTCTCGATCCTGACGGATTGACGTTTTTGGTATTGCTCAGTTTACACACCCGAATCAGTTTTGCGGGGACACCAAATTTACACATTGCGGCAAAATTCAGCTAATTTTCGTGCTGTCAAAAGCAGCTTTAAAATCGACGAAGATATGGTGTAGGTAGGTAGGTAGGAGTGCAGCCCTATTGGGCTCAATTAACACTTGATGTGCCATTTTGATACACTATTCGTAGAACCTCCTGTATCTGCTATTACGTTTCACCTTCTCTCTCAAACCATTTTGAGGTTTCGATGAAATCTGATATGCTTTTAGTGGAAATCAATTCCAGGTTTAGTGCTTGATGGATTCCAAGTGTTTTGTGTCGGATCTGTGCTAGAGCTGGGCATTTGCAGAGAAAATGGAAGATTATTTCCTTGTTCC
The DNA here is from genome assembly GCF_016617805.1 of Bactrocera tryoni. Lineage (NCBI taxonomy): Eukaryota > Metazoa > Arthropoda > Insecta > Diptera > Tephritidae > Bactrocera > Bactrocera tryoni. The sequence goes on along the minus strand of NC_052502.1, from coordinate 62,630,348 downwards.
CTTCTACTCCGCAGCCTCGGCAGATTTCGTTGTAGGGCATACCCATTTTGGACGCATGTTCCCCAAATGGCCAGTGCCCTGTTGTGGTAGCTGTTACTCTGTGCCTTTTCTCGATCTATTTAATAAGTCGTTGGTTCTTTTCCTGTCATATGTTGGGCATAATTGTTTAGTTATGACGCATTTTATTTGTTGTATGGTATATGTGGATCCTCTTTTCACGGGTCTTTTCCAAGATTTAGCACTTGGTGTGTATCTGGTCATCTGTTGATTTTCCAGGCCTAAAGCTACACTAATAAGATCAAATCAGTTTGTGGACGGTGAGCTTTACTCTTTCACACAATGCGCTCGATATAACCTTATATGCGATTTTCTGGAGGTTTATCCCACGGTAGTTGGGGCAGATTGTGGGTTCTCTCTTTTTGTGGATTGGGCAGGGCACACTTAAATTCCAATCATCGGGCATGCTTTCGTCCGATTATATTCTACAAAGAAGCTCCTAAACATTTCTTCATCGGCTCCTGCCGCTTTGTTAATCTTCAGACGGGTAATTGTTATTCAAACTACTTCACGGTCGGACAATGGAACGTCTGCTCCATCGTAATCGATTGGGGATTCGGATTCGCCATCGCCTGGTGTTATGCTTTCATTGCCATTCAGCAGGCTGGAAAAGTGTTCGCTCTATAATTTTAGTAAGCTCTGGGTATCAGACATTAGGTCATCTCTGAGGATTCTACAAGAGTATGATCCGATCTTAAAACCTTCCATTAGTAGACGCATTTTTTCGTAGAATTTTTGAGCATTACCTCTGTCGGCCAGCTTGTCAAGCTCTTCATCGCATTTCGGCCTTTCTCTGTTATGTCCCCAAATTTTTGAGTTTGAAATTCCGTACCACAGTTCCCTTATACCGAGTTGCTGATAAGTGCTTTCAGAGAGCAGGAGTACAAGTCGAGTAGAAAACTTTTGGCCTGTCTCTTGTGATTGCAGTTTATCGACGTCGAGCCTTCCTCGTGTTTTTTGACGTGCGATTTTTGCTGCACAGAGGCGGGTGCGTATCTGGGCTGCAACAAGATGGTGGTCCGAGTACACGTTAGGATCTCGTAGCGTACGCACGTCTAAAACACTGGATACGTGCCTTCCGTCTATCACAACATGATCGATCTGGTTGGTGGCTTTTCGATCCGGAGACAGCCAGGTAGCTTGATGTATTTTTCTATGCTGGAATCTAGTACTGCGGATAACCGTATTTCGGCTCTCGGCGAAGTCGATCTGCCTCAACTTATTTGGAGATGTTTCATCGTGGAGGCTGAAATTACCGACTGTGATGCCAAATATACCTTCTTTGCCAACCCTGTCGTTAAAGTCGCCAAGCACGATTTTGACATCGCGGCGGGGGTAGTTCTCATAGGTGCGCTCCAAGCGCTCATAGAAGATATCTTTGGTCACATCAGCGATATGTTGAAGAACTACACTTTGATGCGGCTTGTAGCTAGACGTTCATCCACCGGGGTGAATGCCAGTACTCGGCGACGGAGTCTCTCTTCCATTGAATTTGCGCTCCTTTATATGATCAATATAGTAAATACCATAAGGACCTACTCGCTTCATTCCTTGTCCCGTCTATCGCATTTCTTGGACGGTGGCTCTTTTACTCTAACGAGTGCATCAACCAGCTGGGCAGCGGCACCTTCTCAATTAAGGAAACGGATGAATGCCCTCAAATAATAATTCTTAACACGCTTGCAGAGGTCGTCATCAAAAGCGAGGTCACTTATCCGCGGCTGTTGTTTCCTTTTCATTGGTCGGCCAAGCGCCCAGACGTTAACGCAACGCTGTTTTTTTGAAAAAATTTAGTGATTTTGGAACCAATAATGCTTTTACTTTTCGTTAATCATCGATTCTCAAGCAGCAATTCCTTTATTTTATTAATGTGTTGATTATCAGCCGTTGTTGATGGCCGTGCTGGACGTGGTAAAAACACTTGCTCGGACAAACAATTATCACCGAAGATCATTTCCAACATTCTGGACGTTCCGGCACCAGAAATTAGATTCCGTATACAAAATTTAATGGAACTTTTTTGATGAATAATTTCACTGATCGTAAAAATCGCCGAAGACGTTGACTATTACAAGTATATGGAAAATGGACGACGCATATACTTAATATAAATATTTTCGAACTTCCGGTTGACTTTACCAATGTAATCTATCAACCAATATGTAAGAAATGTTAATGAAATTTAGAAATAATTTATTTCTAATTCAGTGTATCCTCTTGTCTAAAATAATAGTCCCCATTTACTAAATATACTGATTTTCAAACATCCGCTTTATTCCTTGTATACTGGAGAGGTTTTTTAATAACATACAGATAACCTAAAGTGCTGATAACTATATGTCCTAATATTAAAACTGGATAAAATTGAGATTACAATATATGAAAAAATTTATATGAATAATTTCAGAATTTCAAACCTCCGGTTGACTTTATACCGTATATATCGGTCAATATGTTCAATTTGTTCGTAAAATCAAATAAAGCGGAATAATGGATATATTACAGTTTAAAGCCTGAAATATGTTATATCGATTCACGAATTACCCCAAGTATAATATGTATACATACATAATAATTTTAGTTTGTTCAAAAAGAAGTTGGGATTTCTCATCCTTTGTTTGATGTTTTCCCAATATACCTCATTTATTAAATTTAGCTGTGATTGAATTTGTATCACATATCATTTGATTTAATTAGGTTTTAATATAAAGTTTAGCCAATACCTGAAAGCATTTACACGGCTTTGATCCTTGCAAGTTTCGAGAGTATAAATGTTTAGATCTTCCTTACTTATTAAAAATATCTATGTCATAATCCTTCTTCATCACATCATTGAAAAAGCTCACTAACACGTTCAGAAAACCAGACTTCCAAACCACATCAAAAAGCTTGCTAACCTTTACTGCTGAGTACAATTAAATTCATAATTGAATAAAAAATTTGTAGAAAACAATTTCCACAGTTTGTAGCAGAGCAAGGTTTCGATCCTCGGACCTCTGGGTTATGGGCCCAGCACGCTTCCACTGCGCCACTCTGCTTCACAAAATTTTATTCTCAAATGACTCACACATGTTAAGTGAGCACTTAATAATAATTGAGAGGAATGTGCTGACTCACAATCTATGCCAATTTTCGCTAGACATAGCATGTTATGAGTTTGTTTGGAAATACCCGATAACTGTGCGAATATGTGACCACTAATTTTAACACATTAATGCTTAGTTCGGCATGCAAATATGTATGCACAAGTATAGTGTAAATGTCTATACACATATGACTTTTGTTTATATAAATATATGTTAACTAAAACAAATAGGAATTGAAATTAAAGGTGTGAACACCATCTATTATACATACATACATGATATGAATATAAAGTTGTACACATGTTAACATATTTTTTTAACCAAATTATGAAAATTACATAGTTAAAATATGGGTTGTCAAAAAAGACTTGCGGTATTTTCGCTAGTTGGCGCTGAAAGCGCGTAGTTCTAGTTTTATTCGTCGCATCGGGTCATGCTATACCTTTTTGGAAAGCTCATTTCACGCGCTAACACGTGTTTGATTGATTGTCGTTTCTTTTAAGTCGTTCGTGAGTTATAGCGTCGCAAACATGGAGCAAAATAAAGAGAAAATACGGCATATTTTACAGTACTACTACGATAAAGGCAAAAATGCATCTCAAGCCGCCAATAAAATTTGTACAGTTTATGGACCCGATACAGTTTCCATTTCTACCGCACAACGATGGTTTCAACGTTTTCGTTCTGGTGTAGAGGTGGTCGAAGATGCGCCACGCTCCGGAAGGCCTGTCGTCGAAAATTGCGATAAAATCGCTGAATTGGTCGAAAGAGAGCGGCATAGTAGCAGCCGTAGCATCGGTCAAGTGCTGGGCATGAGTCATCAAAAACTCATTTCAATTTCAATAAAAAAAAATTCAATAAAAATACCGCAAGACTTTTTTGACAACCCATTATTATATGGAGATATAATTCAGCTATCTTCATGACAATAAAACCGCTAAATTTTGGTGTTTTCTTAGTTTCTCTGAAAAAGAACAAGAAAAATACCGTTGACAAATAAAAAATGTTCATACAAAAACTTGATTTGATTCAGGTTGTATGTCAGCTCGATCGTATAGTGGTACGTTATCGATGATCAGCTTCTTGGGAAGAAGAGAACGTTTTTGGAATGATATCTCTTCGAAGCGATTAGTTCGCGTTTATACAGAGATGGCTAAATCGACTCAGATCGTTTGCTTCAGGGTATTAGAAACTTCGTGGCTTACTTAAGATACTCCATTCAGGATATTAATATCCAAATTCTTCGTGGATCGTGGGTTAAATTTATTGAATATATGGGCAGGCACTGCTGTTCAGAATTGATGTTTTCCTTGAATAAACACATTTACATATATAATCTTGAACTAAGTTTAATAATATCCACGCACTATGTATATTAGGAATTCAATTTAACCTCCACTTTAATGATTCGTTACAGTTAAATGATTATGACACAGTTTTTTGATTCTGATACATCAAATAGGTTCCTGACATATGGATGTGCTTTTAAGTCAAGACTGCTCAGCCGTACTCTTTCATTGCCAAACACGAACACTTCATTAACTGATGAGCTAAAGAACATGTGAAATATATTGGATTAGCGAATCGTTCAAAAGGTTGAACAGTGCATATGTATTACGTAAACCCCAAAGCTGTTCACACGCACAACCAACAAATTTAGCTTAACTCAATAATGTAATGAGATGATTGATTATCTTGTACTCGTATATGATTAATAATTGGTTAAAGAAACAGAAACCAATCAAACGTACTGACTATAATTGCAGAAGGCAGCCACCTATGCACCTTAATTGATGAAAATTCACCAAAATTTTATCATATCATTATTTATTTATAGCCTCCGCATTCTTCTAGCGATAATATGGCACTCAAGAGGTTTGTATATTTTGTCTACATGCATGCATATTATTACACATTCGTTTTGTACACATAATAAAGCCAGTTTTACAATCAGTTTGAGCTCTGTTCAAAAGAACCAGTGTCTTTCGCAGCATCAGACGGTCCGGACTGCCACGAAACTTCCGGAAACCACAAAACGACCTTAAGGTATAATACTTATATAAACACTATACATACACATGCTTTATAAATTTAAAAATTATTATGAAACAATGGTTTTAGATGAAACTTTTGACGATTGGAATTTTGGCGATTTACGCTGTGCTTTCTGCCGCTGAGGTCTCAAGAGTTTCTCCAAAACTTGCGGAGTTGGTGCCCACGATAAATCAAGAAAATTATATGCTAATGCCAATCGATGACACATTCAATCTGTCGTATGTTGCAAATATTTCAATCAATAATGTTGACACAATACTTATTCTCTTCTAAATAATAGTTTAGATGCTCCTGAGGGCGGTTACCGGAAGGAAGAAACAAAACTACTTATAGATGAAAATGGAAACAAAGTACTTGCGGTGAAAGGTCGTCTCAACTTGTTCTATGACGACGCTCCATTCAATGTAATAGTCATATACGAGGCTGACGGAAAGGGCTACAGAGCGAAGTATATGTATGTTCCAAAGCTAGCTAATAAGGCAGTGTTTGCTAGTGCCAGCTTGTTGAAGAGCGCTGCAGGTTAAGATAGAAAAAAAAGGCAAAACAAATTAAAATATAGCAATATTTTAAATTTTAGTTTCTGTATACTAATTTCCTCTAACGGTCTATTTTTGCGCATAACGTGTGCTATACTAGCAAACACTAGTCCCGCATTGCTGTGACAAATGTATTCATATCTGTCGTATCTTAAACAAAAGGAAAACGGATATAAATGATATTAGAATTTTAATAAATTCCTAAATATGTTTTTGGTGCACTAGTAATAATTAAACAAAATAAAAAGTTCAACAAAATCCTACTATGTGGTGCAGTTCAGATTGTATACCTTAGAAAGTGAAGTTGCTGATAGATCAAGTGCAATCTATCTAAAATAATTACATTTTCCGCTTACTCTGGTGGACCTTTTTGGTAAAAAGAATTGGTATAGATATGTAGATTTCGCACAGCCCTCATATTAGTCAGTACATTTCACATTTTAACATTTTTATCTTCACTAGTTAACTTCACCGTTCGGCAATCACACTAAACTGGCGCTTTGTTAATTTACTTCAATATTTTTATACTCTTGCAACCAGTTGCTACAGAGTATTATAGTTTTGTTCACTTAACGGTTGTAGGTATCACCTAAAACTAAGCGAGATAGATATAGGCTTATATATACATATATAAATTATCAGGATGACGCGAAAAGTTGACATCTGGTTGACTGTCTATCTGTCCGTCCGTCCGTACAAGCTGTAACTAGAGTAAAGATATCTCGATGAAACTTGGTATGTGGGTTCCTTGGTGCAAAAAAAAAAAAGTCGAGTTCGTAGATGGGCGTAATCGGACCACTGCCACGCCCACAAATCGCCATTAACCGAAAACATATAAAGTGCCATAACTAAGCCCTAAATTAAGATAGAAAACTGTAATTTGGCACAGGGGATCGCATTAGCAAGGGGGCACTTTTGAAAAAGTGGGCTCCGCCCTCTAACAAGTTTAATATACATATCTCCTAAACCACTAAAACTACAATAACCAAATTTGCTGGGTACAAATGACTTATGAAAACTTCTACCGACAGTGTGGAAAAGAATGAAACTACTAAAAGCGCGATAAATCAATAACTAAATATGCCAGAGACAATAAATTTGACCACCGAGATGATACGGAAGAGCTTTATGGGAGCCGGTGTGATAATTGGACGATGGGCGTGGCCCTGCGCACTTTTTGGTAAAATCATGTGACCCGACCAACCGATTTCGACAAAATTTAGCACATAGCATTCTTCTTACATTCTTATATCACATGGTGAAAATGGCCTACTTCCCATGTAGCACAAATTTTAAATTCCACTTGATCGTTCAGTTTCCAGTACACAACTCAAGAAACAATTAATATAATAAAATTCTGCACGAAAAATATCTTTAGTGTATGTCACCTTATGACCAAAAACTGTTTAAATCCAACAAAAACTGTTGAAGTCCCTAAGTACCGAATATTTAGATCTCGGTATCTATAGTTGACTTTTGACCGAAAATGTCGGTCGATGTGTGGTATATATGCATAACTGAAGTTAAAGCATAATCCTTCTCTTATAATGGTATGTCTGTATATCAAAAATGGAATCGGATCACTACCTCCCTTACCCTATATATTTAATAGGAAGATAATCGAACTTCCGTGTAACTTTGTACTCATATATCGGCCAATATATGAATTATCTCAATGAAAATGAGCTAGTGTGTTTTACTCATAACAGTGTATCTTTGTGCCTAAAATAAATAAATTTGAGCGAAAACTTGACTTACCCCCCATATAGCCAATATCATGATTTAATAAGTGACATGTTAATAGTATGTGATATTGGAAAATTAGATAAAATATAGTCGGTACTACCCCAACTTCCATATACTACATATAATGGTTTTTGTTTTTCTGACAAACCTTATATGTCTGTCAGTATACGAGTTATACATAATATATGTATTTATAAAGTTGCTTGGATTTCGATCCATTCGTTAACGTTTTACATTATAAAGTATTTCCCTGGCTTTGATTCTTGTACGTTACAAGAGTATAAAATGTTCTGTTGCACCCGAACTTAGCCCTTCCTTACTTGTTACGATTCAATTTGTGAAATAATAAATCACGAAAGTTTTTCGCAGACTTTAGATCGATAAAAATAAATATTTGATTGAGATGTTTTTACCTTCTTATTAACTGTCAAGTTTTGCCATAAAAACATTACGTCATATTTGACTTAATTGATGTAGTAAGTGGGAAGATAGTTAGTACAATTAAGAAGGTATTTGAAGTATTCCTGTAGTGGACCCCTGGGTCTGGCTTTTGTCTCGGTGGCACTCACTAACAAAAACCAAAAAAACCGCAGGTTAAACTGGTCAGGGAACTGTAAACTAAAAAACTGTTAAGCATTGTATGGAAGATGTTTCTTTGTTGATGATAACTTAAATTTTAATATTTTCTACTAAAATGAAATGACTTACATATGTATCAGTCAGTGCTTTTAGTTAATCTAATCCTAAGCTACAGAAATGTAACATCACTTAGGTGGAAGTGTCGAAGCTTGGAGGGAAGGTTGGTGGAGGAGTGTACTGTCGGGAGCTCTCCATAAAATCCAGCTTCAGACTTCCCGACTATTGCAGTGTTTTCCAGGCTGAGGTTGCAGCCATCAAGGTAGCAGCAGATATGCAGCTCAGTAGAGCGTCTAACTTCAGGGAGGTGACCATTCACTCGGATAGCAGAGCGGCGATTCTAGCCTTGAACTCATTCACAGTGCGTTCAGGGCTGGTCGAAGAGTGTCTGGCGTCACTGTCTCTGGCGGCGAGAGCTTTCATTATAAGACTTGTATGGGTGCCGGGCCACAGCGGAATCGCGGATAACTGCAAAGCTGATGAGCTAGCAAGGAAAGGCACCCTAGAATCACTATCGGTAGAATGGGAACGGGTAGGTGCTCCGGCATCCTTTTGTGTTCTACTACTAGATAGCTGGGCCTCGCGGCTGCTCGGTCAGCGATGGGCCAGCATTAGTACCTCCGCGGTCGCAAAAGCCTTTTGGCCAAAGATAGATCGAAGGAGATCTAGGGATCTCTTTGTCCTCAACAAGGCTAGCCTCTCATTAATGATGGGGCTCTTGACGGGCCACTGTCCCATTGGCATACACGCTGTAAGACTGGGAATTTTACCGGACGCCGCATGCAGAAGCTGCTTGGAAGAAGATGCAGTGGAAACTAGCCAGCACTTCCTTCTTGACTGCCCTGCTTTTGGGAGATCAAGACTGAGGCACTTGGGGCACATACTTTCAGATATCCCACCGATCTGGCGGGCATTGAAATTAAGCGCCTCTGTAAATTTGTATTGGATACTAAACGGTTTGCCGATCTCTAAGTTCGAACACGGGAGTTCGAGTTTCAACGGCTTCACAAAGGACTACTTCTAGTCCATGTGCGATCTCCGATCAGCCGTCTTACCTAACCTAACCTAGGTGGAAGTGATTAGGAATTTAGTCTTGAGGGTTAAATTAAACTAGGGTAGCTTCATAACTGATTGGAAAACACACTCCAAAGCTTTGATTCATTCAAGATTTCAATTATAACCGCTATAAAGGTCCAAAACACAAGTCGGTAATCGCGCAGCCCTTTGAAGCTTGATTTACTAAATCATAAGAATGTTGTTTTGATCTACTTACATATATGTACATACTAATATCTATCTGTAAAGTCAGATGACAATTTTAACGATTAACTGATGGGCCAAATTCGGCACAAATAACTTGGTCGGAACATCGTTTTAAAGGTTGAACAGTGTATATTAGCTGAAATTCGAAGTGTTTATACACACAACCAATGAAATTAACAGAACTTAATAGTGCCGGTTGGTGACAGACTGCCGATGTATGAGTAATACGTTTCTAAATCATAAAATAACGGAACGCTCTGAATATAAGTACGTATGTTGAAGACACCTATGCACTTCATTTGATGACAACTAAAATTTTGTCATATCAAAATTTATTAATAATCTCCGCATTCTTCTAGCGTATAATATGGCTCTCGGGTGATTTTTATATTTTGTATAATTTTTATCGAAACATTCACTTTGTATTCATAATAAAACCAGTTTTGCAATCAATTTGAGCTCTTCTCAAAAGATTCAGTGTCTTTCATAGCTTTCGGCGGTCCGGAGTGATTCTAATCACACACAACTAGCTAAAGGTATTAAATTGTGCATACTTACATATGTATATGTATATATAAATTTATTTACAATTTACAAATGCAAACAATATTTATAGATGAAACTTTTAACAATTGGAATTTTGGCGATTTACGCTGTGCTTTCTGCCGCTGAGGTCTTACAAGTTTCTCCAAAACTTGCGGAGTTGGTGCCCACAATAAATCAAGAAAATTATATGCTTCTGCCAATCGATGAAAAATTCCAACTGTTGTATGTTCCGAATATTTCGATTTAAAAAAAATAAAAACTTATTTTCTTCTAAATAATAGGTTAAATTTACCTAATGGAAGTAACCGCGAAGAAGAAACCAAGCTTCGTATAGATGAAACTGGAAAAGAAGAACTTGCAGTTAAAGGCCGTCTCAATTTAGTATACAATGACGTTCTGTTTAATGTAATAGTCATATATGAGGCTGATGGAAAGGGCTACAGAGCGAAATATATGTATGTTCCAAAGGTATTCTCTGCTAGTGCAAGTTTTTTAAAGACCGCTGCTGGTTAAAAGTTAGAAAAACTGTTAATACAAATTCGAATAAAGTCAGTTAATATGAACTGCAACATACGAAATTCAAGTTAATGTGCACTGTTAAATTTACCGAATATATGAAAATCTGTTCGATGTACATACATATGTATGTACATACATCGATTGCAGCACTTCGATTCCTATTATGAAATCGAAAATTGGGTGTCTGATTGGTTTGCTTCAGAAGACAAACATTTCTATTAGCATATGCAAAAATTGTCAGAAAAGAGGTCAAAATGTGTAAAAAGCGTTAATATTTCAAAAAAATGCAAATTTCTAAATTTAATGTTGGCCTACGAAGATCAAATAACGAGTGAACCTTTTTTAGGGTACTGCGTCAAATACTTTCAGAGCTGGAGTGTTTTCGTCCATACGGACGACATGACCTAGCTAGCATACCGCTGTCTTTTAATTCGCTGAACTATGTCAATGTCGTCGTATATCTCATACAGCTCATCGTTCCATTGAATGCGATTTTCGTCGTGGCCAACGCGCAAAGGAACATACATCTTTTGCAGAACTTTTCTCTCGAAAACTCGCAACGGCGACTCATCAGTTGTTGTCATCGTACATGCCTCTGCACCATATTCCAGGACGGAAATAATGAGTGACTTATAGGGTTTTGTTTTCGCTTGCGAGAGACAACTTCTCAATTGCCAACTTAGTCCGTAGTAGCACCTGTCGGCAAGAGTTATCCTGTGTTGGATTTCGAGGCTGACTTTGTTGTTGGTGTTAATACTAGTGCCAAGATAGACGAAATTATCTACAACTTCGAAGTTACGACTGTCAACAGTGACGTACCCCTGACGGTAGGGGGAAGAATATACCCGTGGTAAGGCATGCCGGTCGTAAGAGGCGACTAAAATCCATATGCACTATGTCTGTCATGCTAGGCTTGCCTTGTAATGTCAGCATAGTATATGCCAGAAAAAGTGCTGTAATATTCAGCTTGAATTGATATTTTAAGCTTTATATTATTTCCTAATATAAAGACATTTGGGTTTAGTTCTGCAGCTCGAATTATTTTTTCCAGAAATAGGTTGAAGAAATCACACTAAAGAGAGTAGCCTTGTCTGAAAACTCATTTGGTTTTGAACGGCTCGGAGAGGTTCTTCCTGATCCTGACGGAGCGGTAGTTGGCACAGATTGTGGACTCTCTTTCTACATTTCCATATTCTACAAAGAAGCTGATTATTGCTACTTATCAGATCTTCACCGCCGTGGTTGAATAGCTCGCCGCTTTGTTTTTCTTCGGACGAGTAATTGTTATTCGATCTTCTTCATGGTCGGGCAATGGAACTTCTGCTCCATGGTCACCTATTGAGGAATCGGGTTCGCTTTTTCCTGGTGTTATACTTTCACTGCCATTCATCAGGCTGGAGAAGATCACCTCTGGGGGTTCTACAAGAGGTCTTGAAACCTTGTGTTGGTCGCCGCATCTTTTCGAAAAGCCTGCTAGACTAGCGAAAATTATTACAAGTAATATATGTTAGCTAGAGTAACTTTTGTATCGATTTAACAAATTTTCGGCATTAAGTATATTCAATATTATACGTTCCCTTAGTTTTGCTAAGATATCTTACATATTGACCGATGTGTAGATTGACACGATTTTATTCAGCTTTGAGGGTAAGGATTCAATACCGTCTATTTGGCGCCTCCCGTAAGAATGGTGGTCTGGACGATGCGTCATCTCACCTCTGTGATACGTAACTTTGTGCCGTTGCACAGTCTGAGCGCGTATCTTAGGCATTTTTGAGTTTCAACTTGTAGGAAGGCATCACTGATAGGTCGGGGGAACTTAAGAACTCTACAGGGTATATAGTTTCGTCCTCAGTTGTCATCCACGTGTCTATTGAGAGGCAGGTCCTCACCTCAGCTGAAACTTGTTCTAATATTCGTTTTTTCTTATAAACACGGAAATACCTCATTAATAAGCTTATCTTATTCTAAATACCTTATTTGGTCGTAAGTAAGTATCTGTCTGCATGCGACCTTCGCCGACCTCGAGAAACGTTTGTGCGAAGAGTCTAGACTCCTGATCATTGAATAGCTGGACTCTCATCGTAGTATTCAGCTGTAACCGCTCTATTTTAGCCCTCAACATGCGATGTGAGTTCTCGTTCTATAATCGACATCGTCTGCCGAAAATCGTCTGCCAGTAGAAGACCTATCCACTCATCAAGAATTCATTGCCTCAAATGTCTTGTAAGCTGCGATCTAGTGCTTCAATCGATTGCTGGAGCGACATATCGTCCTACACGATTAATTGGCACCATTGCAAGAGGCCGCGACTACTACTTTCGCTGCTGTTGCAAATTGGCGTATCTTCACTTGCAAAGTTCAGCGGCAGCTTGAATATTGAATGTGCGGCTCTACCAATACTTAAGCGCCCAATACCCTAATAGCGTGATCAGCGAAAAACGCTTCTCCCTTCCTCAGTTGCCTTCCTTAGCGAGCAAACTGTGTCAAAAGTTGAGCCCGTGGTAAAAACGCAGAAATCCGCCATATTTTTTTTCTTTTCATTTGAACAATGTTGCCATTGCTCAATACGCATATATAGCTTTGTACACATCTAAGTTTCCAATTACAATTTTTCATAATACAAAATATCAAAACTGAAAATAAACTATTAAAAAATAGTTTATATATTTATAAATAATAGCATTCGACTCTGCTTTTGAGTTAGTTTAAGAAAACTTCAAACATATTGAAGACAACTTTTATAATTACTACAGTATATCGAGATTGGCAACCCTGCGTTGTGAGAGAGCAATCAGCTGACATGTTTCTGCGGCAAAAATCCAAATGCCGTGGATTCCTACGGCATCCTACGGCTAAGAGGAAGGGAATAGCGCTTTTCGCCGATCACTTACATTGCGCTCCCATAGGATAGGTCGTATCAGCTGACACGGGCCACGAGTTTACGTTGTTGGCTGATCACGCTATAAACCAGCATGCTGGCACATTCACCTAATGGTGCCAACATGCTTGAATCATACACTACACTAACATGTCCACAGGGGCTCTGTTTGGTTGACTTGGACAGATATTCCGTCCCTTGTGTGGCAGGCATACTGAAATCAGGCAGTAATTTTCCCTTCAGCAAGCAATGGCTTCTGACAACGCGTTCGAAGGTGCTTATCATAACCGCAAAGAGCTCTGACCGGCGCAACATATAATCGTCCATCGTTTCGCCCCCATGGCCGTCGTCTTCAACCAACCTCATCACTTCACATGCTTCTCGGAAAGTGTCCTTTTTCTGCAAATCTACTATTTTTAGCGATTGAAAACTGGTGGGGCCTCAGATTCTAGTCAGCAGCAACCGTACACAATAACACTGAAGTATGTTATACAGTGTATAAATTCTACCGAGGGAACCGAGGACTTTCTCACCAGGCTAACTATGGACAGGTGCGTCCTGTATGCGACGTTTTTTTCGTGACGCATTCCACGTGTAATACCTTGGCACTTCTACATATTACAACATCCGAGCAAAATCATTTTCCGGGCACAGGCGAAAAAATGTGGTGAGGGTGGTAAAAGGCGGTGTTGCAACTCGATGTAGCAGGTTTGCTTCTGTAAAGAACATGCACTCACCGTTTGGAGGTGCACTGAAAGATAGGTCACTTTTGGTTGTTTTTCATATAACGGTAAATTGAGTATTCTCCATGCTGCTTAGTTACTACTTACATATTGGCCCGCTCGAAACATCTAGACCTCATCCTTTCATTCAATCGTAGCGTTACTCTCCTCTCTCACAGTGAATATGGCCTGGTCACTGCCCTCATATATGTATATATTTTTACTTATTATATATATATATAAATATTTATATTTATAGCTGTTATATATGTAAAGAGAACACAAAAATTATGAATCGCATGCGACCGACAACGCCGCCTGCTCTCACGTGTGTGAATGTGACACGCCCCAGATTCAGGCGCATCAACTTCACGATAGAAGACCGAATGGGCGTAGTTTTAGGATGAAATCTAAACATATCTACTGTACTCTTCAATATTGGTCGAAGAGTATATTGAAAATTTATGTACAAAGTTCTCCATACATAATCCGCGAATTCATTTTCATCGATTTTCATATAGAACACATAAATTTTTTCTTAGTAAACGTACGTACGTAACGTATGTGTTAATCCATGGTGTGTGCTAACTTCAGACTAAATTTTATTAAAATCAGTCCAGTCGTTAAGTCGTGAAGAAGTAACAAACATACACATTCACAAAATTTCGCCTTTAAAATAGTAACGTCACTTTGGACATTCTATATTATACGTTCACTCAATTTTGCTTTTTGATATTTTATACTTTCACCAATATAAACTTTAGATTGATGTGATTTTATTCAGTTTTATGACATGTCATTACCAAAAATAATCAATTGACCAATATGTAATGTTGAGGGTGTGTCTGAAAATCCTTGTATTAGTTATTTGCATGTACATATATCTAACATATTGACCTATATATGCGACATAAAGTTAAGCAGAAATTCGAAAATCTTTATATTAGGCAGTGGCGGATTACGAGGGGCGAAATGGCGGACATTTACTATTTTTACCACAAGGGGACGATTTTATCATAAAAATATTCTCTCCGAATTTCTATACTAGAGCTCACGAATTGACCGATTGT
Source organism: Bactrocera tryoni (assembly GCF_016617805.1). Taxonomy (NCBI): domain Eukaryota; kingdom Metazoa; phylum Arthropoda; class Insecta; order Diptera; family Tephritidae; genus Bactrocera; species Bactrocera tryoni. The sequence continues at coordinate 62,615,231 of NC_052502.1, read as the reverse complement.
AAGCCGTAGACGGTCCAGCGCTCACTATCTAACTTTGATACTATAACTTATAGGATTGGAAATTTAATGCTTATTGAATGAAGTTTTACAAATAATATCGCAATGCCATGTCCTAGACAGTAAGTAGTACATGACAAAGTAAAAATAAAATTTATTTTTTTTTCTGTTACTGGATCATTTTCGATGTGAGGTACAAAAAATGGTTTGGTTGTTATTTATTGTTTTAGGAAAAGTGGTTACCTTTCACATAACACTTTCTTTGGTGTCTTTTATACTGGAGCATCAGTTGGTTGTAAGTATATTTTGTATATCTTGTTAAGCAGTTATAATCAAGTAACACTTTTTGGTCGGTGTTGCATATGGGCATAAACGGACCAGGACGCCAAGACTGCGCTCAAGGTAGGCAAAACAAAGATCGGGTGGTCTGTATGTCGCATCCGGGAATACTCCCCTATTCCCCGTTGCATCAGGTGTTTCCATCTGGGGCACATGGCGCACAAATATTCCAACCCCGTGGACAGGTCGTCTCTATGTACACGTTGTGGAGCCGGTGGACATGTACCGAAGTATTGTACTAAGATCCAGCTGCATGCTTTGCAAAGGAGCACAGTCAGCCTTGAGTACTACGTGCCCCAAATATCTCGAGATGCCGAAATCGTTAGGGAAATGAGGAAATGAATTAAATTAGAATCATTGCGCAGCAGTACAAGAGCTATTAAAACAGACAGTATTTGAAAAAAACATTGATGTCGCCTTAAAAAGCATGCAATACTCCCAGCGTTCGGAAAGCACCTGCACTACAGACATATCTGGCAAGGCTGCAATATGGTCATGTAAAGGACAACCATTTATGTCTCGCGCCGGAGGTCATAATTTTTTCTCATGGCCAAATACACGACGTACATACTTTGTTAGCTGCTATGCTCCTCCCAGTGCCTCGATTAAAGATTTTGAAGACTTCCTCTTGGAACTTGCTCTAGAAACCAGAGGCAAATCACCAATTGTAATCACAGGCGACTTCAATGCGTGGTCGACCGCTTGAGGTAGTAGGCGCACAAACCATCGTGGGCGTCTGATACTTGAATTCTTCGGCCAAACGAATCTTACGATCTTGAATAGCGGAATGCAAAATACTTTTTAAAAGGGAAACAAAGGCTCTATAATCGACCTCATGTTTGCCAACGACGCTCTTAGCAGGCGCATTAAGTGGACGGTGACGGACATATTTACATATAGTGACCACATGGCTATTATTGCTGAAGTCTCTTATGCCGGAGGGAAGGAACGCCGCAGCAGGAGCACCAAAAGAACATGGAAACAAAACGAATTTGATGCCGAACTTTTTGAGATGGTCTAGAGTTCAGCAACTATACAAGGCAAAGACGCCATGCACTTGGTATCCTCAGTGCGAAAATAATTGTTCACAGCATGCGACGCAACCATGCGTAGGACAGTACACCACAACAACCGGAAGCCAGCGTATTGGTGGAATGAAGAAATAGCTGGACTTAGAAAGCTCTGCCATTCAGCTAGACGTCGCCTACGACGTAATCAACGGGAAGAAAATGAAAGCAGTCTCAGACAAGTATTTAAAAGCTTCTAAAATCAGCCATTGGCCGCAGTAGAAACAAGTGTTTTGAAAAACTTTGTGAGGAAGCAAACGAAGACCCCTGGGGAACAGCATACAAAATCTGTATGTCTAAATTCAAAAATAAGGCATAACAACCCAAAAGCGCATCCTTTATGAGAAATATCGTAGAAACTTTGTTCCCAAAACACCACACTATTTCTTACGCTAAGCCTCGAACCAAAAGTGGCTCTACGACTACTGCTAGTTAGTGAAGAAGAAATATTGGCCATAACCAGAAAAATTAAAAGCAGCAAAGCGCCTGGATTAGATGGCATACCAAACAGAACATTAAAGAAAGCCATGACTTTGAAACCAAAATTGTTCGCAGAAATTTATGACATGCGCGCTCCTCAATATCTTATGGAAATTGTCATAAGTTATTTTGAAAACAGGCGACTTTTATTCGATACAGATAAAGGCACCAAGAGCTACTCTATCTCGAGTGGAGTACCGCAAGGCTCGGTACTAAGCCCCCTTCTATGGAACATAATGTATGATGGGGTGCTAAGGAGACACCAACAGACGACCTTATTTTGGTAGCAGTTGCTAAAAACCTCGATGACCTCCGGAGCAAATGCAACGAGTGCATAAACGGTCTGCGCCAATGGTTCTCTTCAAAGAGTTTAGAACTGGCGGAGCAAAGACTGAAGTCTTGCTCATAAGTACAAGAAAAGTGGAGGAAAGCATATCTCTCACCATAGGGGAGTGCCAGATTCATTCACAGCCACACCTAAAATATTTGGGAGTAATAGCAGACTCAAGGCTCAAATTTAAGGACCACCTAGAATACACTGCAGGTAAAGCGAACAAAATCCTGAATGCCTTATCAAGAAAGATGGCAAATAAAGACTGCGTGCGTTCCAGTCGGCGTTTTTACTCGCAAAGGTAATGAGATCGGTTGTATTATATGCGGCTCCAATATGGATCCAGGCGCTAGGCATCAAAGCATATGCCAGACAAATAAACACAATGCACAGGCTGTCGGCACTAAGAGTTATCAGTGCTTTCCGAACAATTTCAAGCGATGCTGCTGAAGTAATAGCCAGTATGATGCCCATTGACATCCAGGGTGACGAATACGAGCGAATGTACAAATTATCAGAGCCAACTATAGGAGCCAAAAGAAGAGAGAGAGTGAAAAGCTTAACTATATGGCAGCAGCGGTGGCAAACCTCACTCAAAGGACGGTGGACGTACAGACTCATACCGGATATCCATTCCTGGATCGACAGACAACAAGGGGACCTGGATTTCCACCTAACCCAAATTCTAAGTGCACATGGATGCTTTAGAAGCTATCTGTACAGAGTTCAGCACGACATTAGTCCGAATTGTCCGTCGTGTTCAGAGTGATGTGGAGACTCTGAGCATGTTTTTTTTTATTGCCCGCGCTTTATAAGTGCAAGGGAAACACTTAAAGTTATACTCGGTGGTAGTTTTTCGGTGGAAATTTTGACGACACTCATGTGTAAGTCCACTTAGAACTAGAGAGCTGTAAGCGAAGCGGCAGCCACAATCATGACAAAACTAAGACATATAGACCAGAGTAGGCGTCCGTCCGTGCCATAGAAGAGACTTAAATGTCTTAACACTCCCACGAAGTCATACTTAATCAGGTGGTTCCGTGAGAAAGTCTGGAGTTGGGAGTAGGTTAGGTTTAGCGGATTAAAGTTCCGCATTACGGCTTTTGATGCTTCCCCCTACTTTAAACGAAAACCTATAAAGTGCCAAAACTAAACAATAAATTAAGATAGCGAATTGTAATTTGGTACAGGAGATCGCGGTAACAAGGGCATCTGCTGACTTTTTTAAAAGTAAGCGTAGCCCAGCTGTATATAATTACTTTTAGCCACCACAGACCCCTAAGATTAGTAATACAAATATAGACATTTGAAATACTCGCTTCAGAATCATTCAGGGAAATCAAAGATCGCCGACATATTAAATGCAATATTTGGAATGGGAAAGTCATCGACGCGTTGGATGCCACCTATGCTCACTCCAAACAACAATCGTAAACAGTGGCGCCTCCTTAGGGCGCCCGGGGCCAAGGATGTTCTGCCGCCCCCCTTTATCTACCTACCTACAAATTTCATGAGGTAGTTCGAAAAAAGTGAATTTTTAGAAAACACCTTCGATATTAAGTATATAAAATTTAGAAACTAGAAGCCACGCAAATTCTGAAGTTCCAAAATTCTCACAATATGGTTTTTGAGAAATTTGATAGTAAATTTACATGGCAGCTACAAGCCATAGAAAAAACCTATTTTCGCGCTATATCTTGTATACTTTTGACACAATTTGCAGGAATTTTTGCCCGAAGTTTTAAAAATCAGCGAAGATCGTTTTGCCGCCCCTAAAACGTTGCGCTTGCTCTTGCAAGATTGCAGAATGCAAAAATACTATACCGAAATATGCAAGGGCACGAGAGCACCCATTGCAGAATCTAGTGATACATGAACGGCTGATTCGGTCAATTTTTTGTGAATGACTATTATGCATGGCTATTGTGAATTGGCGCACCTTCTGCATACATTTTTAACAAAAAAAACTGTAACAAATCTTTATAATATAAATAGAAATTTTAAAATTTATTTAAAACTTACCTTACTCAACAATTTAAGGACGCAATATGTCTTTATGTATAATGACAGCAAAAACTGGGTTGCAATTATATTTTTGCGTGACATTGCACGCAAATATACATAGGTTGTGGTCTGACATATTTTACATCCATTGCAAATAATTTTCTGCATATGTTTATTGTTGTGCCGGTGCACCAAGAGGAAATATATGCAATTCTTGTACCGTGCAAGGGTTTTGCAAGAGCAAGAGAATACCCCTAATGTGAAGCAATGTCTGCCATATTGATTATAACTTCTAGTATATTAACAAAAGCGAATTGATTTGTTATAAATAATTTCATTAATTTGTACAAGTTTCAAAAATCGCGCGTCAAGAAATACAAAATTACTTTTTAACACGCTAAAATCGAATTTTTCAACCTTCAGCGTTACCGCTTCTTTAAGTATGAGTCATGCAAATATATGGGCATGAGGAATTTTGGACAATAATTTGAAGCTGCCATTTTTATTTATGGACGGCAGTAAGAAATGAATGAACTACATATTAGGGGTATTCTCCTGCTCTTGCAAAACCCTTGCACCGTGCACGAATTGCATAATTTTCCACTTGATGCAACCTCATAGCAACAAACACATGCAGAAAATTATGTGCAATGGCTGTAAAATGTGTCAGACCAAAACCCATGTTTATTTTCGTACAATGACATGTATAAATATAATTGCAACCCTGTTTTAGCTGCAACCCTGTTTTAGCTGTTTTTTTCAATTAATTCATTTTAGGAACATATTTAATAATTTAAGTAAAGATTCGAACGACGCAATTGCGTTTGTTTTGAACTTGAAGCGCTGAACACATAGAGCACGACAGACTGCAGCAGCACGACAGTGAACGGAAAACGTCGTTGTGCATCTTACTACATGAACATTTGTGAGAAGCAACAACATAAAGCAAGGTATACACGTACCAATTATTGTATCAACTTCAACGAGTTGAACAACTGATTGCTACGTGTATGGGGCAGTTGTATGAGTTGTATCAACTGGTTGGATGAACATCAAAATTTTTTGATATTTTGTCAAGTTGGTTGTGTTAGTTGGATCGTGTTTGGGTTGGTCGTGCGATTTCAAACGTTTTCGCCATTTTATTTCGGCTGTCGAATAGAGCGCGTCATATATAATAAGTAAGGCAACAACTTCCGAACTCATGTTTACGCTACGAATTGAATATTCAAAATGAAGTTGGCCTCAAAATTGTATTAAAAGTTGTGTCGTGTGTGGCGACAAGGGCAATTTCTAGCTCAACTCAATCAACCAACTAGTTGGTGCGTGTATGCCTTGCATAACAATGGCCGGCATGTACACAAAACAATGCAGTTGTCCATTTTGTATGTGCACAATTTCGTTGTGGCCATACTAATACCTTGCACTTCAATGAAATTTTAATATTTTGTTCAAAGAGAAAATTTGTTTGCAAAACATAAGTAAATAGGTTTATTTATTTGTTTTAAATTATCAATTGTCATTACAAATGATATAATAGAGCTATTTTATGCTTTTATTTGTAAAATAACGTCAAGTTTGTTAGAGCTGTGAATAATTTTACATTTTACATATTAGTGGCATCATCACTCTACCTCTTCTCTCTACTTTCAACTCTACTGACGTCCTACTGTCGTTGGCAAATATAAAAATATATTGAAGTTAGCGAGAGCGACAACTGTCGGCCTGCAGTCGTGTAGTCGTGCAGCTGTCAAAATAACAGTGTCCATAAGAACGTGTGTATTTTAATATTTGACAGATGTAGTTTGCAGTCTGTCGCGCTCTTTGTGTTCCGCACTTGAACTGTCAAAATTTTACTTTCCATTTGGCACAGCAAAATGCAAAATTTGTTTACACCAAGGAAAAATTTCCACCCCAACACAGATTAAACTGGTACCGTTTGGCACACAGCCGAGGTGGAGAAATTTTTTCCGTATCAAAAATCTTTTTAGTATGTAACTACTTTTCTGTAAACTGTTATAATTGATTTTAAGTCTTTAGTTTTTAGAAGCTAAGAATAAAAAGAAATTTTTATTTTCAATTATCAGTTGAGCATATCACAATAGAACAGAGCGCAATGATAGCGAACATACAAATGGCGAAAAATTTTCTTATCTTCATAATATTTTAGATGTATTTAAATGAAACGGTAGTAACAAATAGGAATATATTTGGATCATATCTACATATGTACATACATATTTTTAACTTTTTGCCGACATGCTGGAAATTGAGTGAATGATTAACAAGTAAGGAAGGGCTAAGTTCGGATGTCACCGAACATTTTATACTCTCGCATGATAAAGTGATAATCGAGATTTCATTATCCGTCATTTACATATTTTTCAAATATCGTATTTGTGTAAGTTTTATTCCGCTATCATCTTTGGTTCCTAATGTATATATATATTATACAGAGAAGGCATCAGATGGAATTCACAATAGCGTTATATTGGAAGAAGGCGTGGTTGTGAACCGATTTCACCCATGTTTCGTACATGTCATCAGGATGTTAGGAAAATATTATATACCGAATTTCATTGAAATCGGTAGAGTAGTTCCTGAGATATGGTTTTTGGTCCATAAGTGGGCGACGCCACGCCTTTTTTCAATTTTTAAAACAAGCCTGGGTGCAGCTTCCTTCTGCCATTTCTTCCGTAAAATTTAGTGTTTCTGACGTTTTTTGTTAGTCGGTTAACGCACTTTTAGTGATTTTCAACATAACCTTTGTATGGGAGGTGGGCGTGGTTATTATCCGATTTCTTCCATTTTTGAACTGTATATGGAAATGCCTGAAGGAAACGACTCTGTAGAGTTTGGTTGACATAGCTATAGTTGTTTCCGAGATATGTACAAAAAACTTAGTAGGGGCGGGGCCACGCCCACTTTTCCAAAAAATTACGTCCAAATATGCCCCTCCCTAATGCGATCCTTTGTGCCAAATTTCACTTCAATATCTTTATTTATGGCTTAGTTATGACACTTTACAGGTTTTCGGTTTCCGCCATTTTGTGGGCGTGGCCGTGGGCCGATTTTGCCCATCTTCGAACTTAACCTTCTTATGGAGCCAAGAAATACATACCTGTACCAAGTTTCATCATGATATCTCAATTTTTACTCAAGTTACAGCTTGCACGAACGGACGGACGGACAGACGGACGGACGGACGGACAGACAGACATCCGGATTTCAACTCTACTCGTCACCCTGATCACTTTGGTATATATAACCCTATATCTGATTCTTTTAGTTTTAGGACTTAAAAACAACCGTTATGTGAACAAAACTATAATACTCTCCTTAGCAACTTTGTTCCGAGAGTATAAAAAGAGCTAAAACAATTCATAATAATACTTATGTATGTATGTATATATTATGACCATTGGAAAAGATTTATAAATCCAAATATTAGCCGGCCACTGATTTGGCTAATGAAATTATATTTTAAAATAAACAATTCTCGGTGTAAAAAATAATGATGACGGTTTGCAGTTCTAAAACCAGATATAAGTATACATTCAAAAATAGTTATGTATATAATTATATTTTTGTGCGAGTACCACATTATGCTTTTCCTTGTCTGGACACTTGTGCATTAACAAATGTTATGTTATATCGCAATACGAACATTTAATAACTTGCAGAAGTGATGTAAGTAGCTCAGCTTGTTAAACGCATGAAGGCGAACTCATTTGAGCTACCCTGTTTTGTTTCATTATAAATCTAAAACGATTGTTTCCTAATTACAACAAGCTGACATCTGCTGTTCGATATCGTTGCCGCAGCTCTTAGCCGTATTGCTGTACGCGGTTGGTACTCTGAAAACATATAAACATATAAATGTATGTTTGAAATGTTGCTTCGGTAGCGGCTATTTCTTCCACTCTGACCACCACAGGTGTAAGCGAGATAACAATAGTGTCACGGGCTTAATGGTCACGCAGCTAACAGCTGCGCCGCGTATTTATTCAGTTCGTAAATTTATTTGTTGTGTGCTGGTGCGTTGTAAAAATGGAGGCCTCTGAAGCGATTCACGGTAGCTCTAGTAACCAAGGAAAAATATATTCTACCAAGGCTTCAGATACCGGTGTAATTGTGAAAATAAATTCAATGAAATTGATACGATTGGTTCGTGGTCATGAAGTATTGTACAACAGCTTAGCGGACGGCTATAATGACAAAAGTCACAAAGAGATAATTTGGGAACGCATTTACAGAGCATTATTCCCTTTTTACGATTCATACAAACCACACCATCAAGACTGCATACGTAAGTACATACATATATATGTACACAATTTAAAAGCAGACATAACGTGTTTGTGTTTGGGTATGATGCATTCAGCATTCTAACTAACATTACCTTTACTAAGCAGGTATAACTTATAAAATACGTTTTTACAAAACAATTAAAAGAATTTGTGTTGAAACCTAATTTCCTATTGATACTGCGGTTGGCTGACTTCAGCTGAAGGGAGTAATAGCGATTACATGGTAATATTACACTCGATAACCATATTGCAATCGACATGCATTTCTCCATATTTTCAATTGAGGATGGTGTACAACTGCAAGAAATAAACATGCCTTATATTGAGTTCTCACTTAGCTTGACCTCTGAGTTACAATTCAACGCACACCTATAGAGCAATTCAGTACTTTGTTACAGTCACCTGTATCTGTAAATTTGAAATATAAAATTGGCTGCGATTTAGAATAGCATACCCAGATTTCGGGGTTAAAATGAGTATGTATGGATAGAGGAGGTCCTCCAGATCAACAATATATATATGTATATACAATTGAGATATTTGCATTTAAAGTTCAAAAAATCAACTATATAAAATGCGTGTTTCTCCGATTTATAATGAATTTTACACTTATGGTTTTATTTTTTATATCCCCTAACACTCCACAAATTCGTTTCTAATCATATGTTTTATATTAAATAGTGCAAAAATTACTTTAATTTCATATCAAACTTTAGTTAAAATCCTTTTAATCATAAAATAAGAGAATGGTTGTAAACAAGCAAAAAATTATTGTAAGTCACAAAAATCTCTCAATTGAAAACAAATAGATACATATTGAGGCACGATTCCGATTACTTTGGCGGTCGGGTAAAAAAAAAACGAATTTCGGTATAAATTTGGTATGTGCTGTTAGGGGAGCTCCTCCAGAGTTGAAATATGACATAAACAATGTTGCTAATACTTATGTTTTTTAAAATATTCCCAATTAAAAATTCAAAAATTTGCATTAATAACACATAGTATTTCACAATGTTTCACTAAACATTTTTACATTTTTCACTTTGTATATTTAAATATACACTCTAAACATTAAAATAAGTTCACATTTCACTTTTATTTTTATCTTAATTTATTAATTTAAAAATCACTTAGTACACTCATCGTTTAAAAGGTTAGATTGTTTACAATTATTAGGAAAATGAGCTTTGCCACATCATACCAATTAATTTAATATGAGGAATGATACTTTGATTTAAGACCTCGCTCGATCGCCAATCCATTTTGTATAATTTTTCTACAAATTAACAATATTAAATTAAATATTAATTTTTTGGAAAAATGTGTTAAATTATTATGAGAATGTACTTAATTTTTATAATTTAATACAACCGTCTTAATACTCTCTAAATTAAATATTACCTAAATGAAACTTCCGTCGGTATATGTGTAAATGGGATGTGTTTCCTCTTCGAAATTTTCATAGAAATTAAAAATAATCCGTCAAACTGCTGAATTGACAGTTCATTGCTTTTAATATATGGCATACTAATTTGTATGCCATATATTGTATTCCATAAGTAATATGGAGTCTCCACAGGCAATACTTACAGTTAGTATACAATAAATTTTTGCCTGTCGAGATACCCCGTAAAGTACCCTTTTCAGCGTTGGCGACTGTTGTTGTTATCTAATCCCCGTTAGGATAGTAAGGACTATCTAAGTTGTAGTCGTCGTCATCTAACGGGAGGCCCAAGAAACGTCCTGTTTCGACGAGGTCGTATCAAAGGGAAAGGGTTGTGGGGCATGCAAAGAGGTGGCCAGTGCCATGCGGAGACTCATTGCACGCAGGATATATGTATGTTGGATATGTCGGGGTCTATTCTGGATAAATATCCGGAACGAACGGCCTTCGGTCGCGCTCTAAAAAAAATAATCATCGTCGAGAAAATACTCGGTGTGGCTGAAGTACTTTTGGTGAGTTCTCCTTTAAAAAAATAATCCTGATCGAGCTAATACCCGGGGTAACCTAAGAATTGTATTACGTAAATATTATTATAAAACATTACTTAATTGTTTATTAAATTTAAATAAGAAAATATCCATATGCATGGAAAATTTGTTTATACTCATTTTAATTTAAAATATTATTTATAGACACTTTTTTTATTATAGGTTAGTACGCAGCTCTCAAGTAATTGCTCAAGGAAAAAAATACATTATTTCTCAAGTAATTTTGGCAGCTGGTTACGCATTGTGAATGATCTACATTAGAAGAGCAAGAGAGAATAAACAAAGAAAACAAACTTTGTGCGTAATATGTATGTGTGTATGTGTATGGTAACATAAATATTTTCATTGAGATTTTAGAAATGTTGTTGATGATTGGCAGGTTTTATACAACGTTTCAAAATGGAATATACTTCATAATAATGATTTCAACTAATTTAGGATGAATTTGACGATTACTTTGAATTTCCTTCAAGAAACAATTGTTGATTTGATGTTTCTTCGCAAAACAAGGTTTGCCATATTCACATTTTACTGAAAAAAGTATCAAAAATTGGTACTAGATTTCTTGAGAGCTGCGTACTAGCACAAGTAAGTTTGTCGCAGGAAAGTATCTTGACCGTTTCTTAAGCGTTTTTTTTATATGAAGTTTTTACGTTTCTTGCGAGCTGCGTACTAATAAAAGAAAAGCGAAGAAAAGTTTCAGTGGTTACTAGCAACACTGGAAAGAATTTACTGGACCTTAGAATATGCTAAAATAGTTATGTATAAACAGTTATGTGAAAAATAATAAGGACAGGGATGCATAAAAACAAAACAAAAATAAAATTGTAGTAAGTTATGAATATTTCCGCCAGTTAGCGGCATTTTTTTATCACTCCTTAAGCTTAGTATCCAGCTCTCAAGAAACGTAAAAGCTTCATATAAAAAAACGCTTAAGAAACGGTCAAGAAACTTTCCTGCGATAAATTTACTTGTGCTAGTACGCAGCTCTCACGAAATCTAGTACTAATTTTTGATACATTTTTTTAATAAAATGCGAATATGGCAAACCTGGTTTTGCGAAGAAACATGAAATCAACAATTGTTTCTGGAAGGACATTCAAAGTAATCGTTAAATTCATCCCAAAATAGTTGAAGCCACTATTATGAAGTATATTTCATTTTGAAATGTTGTATGAAACTTACCAATCATCAACAACATTCCTTTAATCGCAATGAAAATATTTGTTATTACACAAATGCATACATACATACATATTACACAAAAAGTTTATTTTCTTTATTTATTCTCTCTTGCTTTTCTAATGTCGATCATTCACAATGCGTAAGCAGCTGTCAAAATTACTTGAGAAATATTGTACTTTTTTCTTGAGCAATTACTTGAGAGCTGCGTACCAACCTTAAATAACAATGACGTAACATTTGCGTCTTTATCGAAACAAAAGTCAACTTATTTAATTCGGATTGATAATGCAGCCTATAACCCGAAGTATGCGATAAAGTTTGGTTGAACATGTTAGCGGAAACATTATGGTCTAGGGATCGTTTTCATACAATTGTCTGGGCTCACTGCAAAGGATACAGGGGACTATGAAGGCAACCGATTATATGGCAGTACTACAAGAATTTATGCCATGAACGCTGAACACAATATGCCACTTACGTGGATATTTATGCAGGACAAAGTCCATAAAAACACCGCTAAGTGTACAAAAGATTGGTTTAGGGTCAATAATGTAGTGGCCACAGCAGTCCCTGGATCTAAAATCCTTTGAAAATTTGTGGAATACACTGAAAGGGACGTTAAGAGAAAAGTGCCCAAGTAATAATGAAGAACTTTTTCAACTTATTCAAAATTCATGGAATGCAATTCTGATTTTCGTCTGCTTAAACCTAGTGGACTTTATGCCGAAGCGGTGTCTATAAGTATTAAACAACCATGGATTTTGAACAAAATATTAAACTAACTAGAAATTGATATTATCACGTCTAAATGAAAACTAGTTACTTTTTTTTTCTTTCGTGTTGTATTTTCTATAGTAAACAACTAAGTGTCCTTATTTTTTTTCATATGTTAATATCGTAAATTTGAAAACAAAAGAAAATAAAATACAAGAGTTTGCAAAATATGGGTAAAATTGAAAAAAAAAACAGATTTTTAGTTTGTTCTCATTTTGATTAGTTAATTGCCGTTGATTCCCCCACATTTCTGGATTAGATTAGATTAGATTAGATTTATTGATGAGGAATTCACCGCGACCTTAGGTCTATTGTGCCCTCCTAAATAAATCAAAAGGACTCACTTAGCCCCAGCATATTGATGAAGTCGAATATTCTACCGGGTGCTAGTGAGTCGATGCAATCTCTGTCCGGAAACATGGATCCGAGGGCCTTAATCCTGCGTCTATAGACTGCTGTGCAGTCGATCAGCAGGTGTTCCGGTGTCGCAGAACAGGCAGTTAGTGCAAGAAGATAGGCCCATGTTATACAAATGCCTATGTAGCTTGCAGTGGCCAGTATGAAATGCGACCAGTAGCCTAAGTTTATTCCTGGAGAGGTTAATTACAACTTTGAACCTGCTCATGTTGTATCCTCCCATTAGCAACTTGGCATGCCGTGTGTTCGTTGCCAATGCTCTTTTCTGCCCACTCCCTCTTCTTTGCGGAGTAGCTCCTTTATGGTATGGGGACCCACTCCTCTAAAGGGTTCAGGACCTACCATTTTGGCGGAGGCTGCGGAGCGGGCGAGCTCATCTGCCAGTTCGTTCCTGGCTATTTCTTTGTGACCTGGCACCCAGATTAGGTGCACCTGGTTTCTTTCCGCAAGCCTGTTCAGCCGTTCTCTGCACTCCTGCACTAGCAGCGATCTGATCTCGTAGGAGGAGATCGCTTTTAGTGCTGCTTGACTATCGCTGAGTAAGGCTATCCGCTCATTGCGATAGTTGCGATGGAGGTTTATCTTTATGCACCGACTTATTTCAAAGACATCCGCCTGGAAAATGCTCGGAAACTCTCCCATAGGTATGGAGAGCTTGGTGCGTGGACCCGCGATCCCTGCACCAATTTCTTCCGACATTTTTGAGCCGTCGGTGTACCACCTCAATGCGATAGTTTAATTCCTACCGAAGTCTGCGCGGTATTGAGGCGCACTATCACGGTGTTCAACCACCTAACGATCCGTGGCTTACAGCCAACTTACTTTGTTGCTTTGACCAAGGTCAGGTCTACATGCTGCTTCCACCGCAAAGTAGAGTCTAGCGTGAGACCGAGGTATTTGACCTTATTGGTCATCTCTATCACTCTGCCTCCTAGTGTGAGATTCCTGAGACCGCGTAGGGACCTGCGTCTCGTAAACGGGACTATGGACGTCTTGGAGGGGTTGATGTTCAATTCAACCCCCCCGCACCACCACTTTGCCAGGTTTAGACCTCTTTGTATCAGGTCTGTGAGAGTATCCTCATATTTGCCTTTGGCTATAATTACAATATCGTCCGCATACCCTTGGCAGCGGATCCCATTGTTCGTTAGCATTGCTAACAGGTCGTCTAAAACAAGACTCCACAGCAGGGGTGATAACACACCCACCTGTGGGCAGCCTCTTGTTGTGCCGAGACTAATACTTTTATCTCCTACTGTGGTCTCAGCAATTCTGGTGCGCAGTACGGCTTCTATCCATCTACGCACCGGTGCTGCCACATTCCTTTTCTCCAGTGCTCTGGCTACACTCCTATGAGACGTGTTGTCAAAGGCATTATTGCTTCAACTATTATACGCTGCTTAGGCGGATTGAACGAAAGTTAAAAGACTTACCGATCTAATCGAAGTTAGATTTAGGAAATAACAGCCCTTAGCCCTTAGCATAAAATTTGGGTCAATTCCGGTGCATATAATCGGCTGTTGTGGGATTGTAGGCGAACATTTCGAGTTGATGCGCGAGTGACCCTTGTGCAGCTTCGTTCTGGATACTGCAGCAGGTTAAACTCTTACTTATCCAGAATAGATCCCGACATACCTAATATATGTCCTGCGTGCAATGCATGCCCCATTAACCCCACTCATCTGATACCCCTCTCTTTCGGCCCGACCCCGTCGAACCAACACGTTTCTTGCAGTCCACTATAAGTAAAGTGTCAGGCTTTTCTTGTCGTCATGAAGCCAGTTTAAACATTTTGAAAACGTCCACCACGTAACAAGCAACTGATATATACAATACCTTGCCTTGCCTTGTATGTTACAACGTTTCTTAGTCTTTTCTCGAGGAGCTGCCGGCCAGCGACTTGAGGATTTTGCTGCGGCTCTCTACTTTGGCAGTGTCAAGCAGAAATAAAGTGAGAAGGATCAGAGAAATTGCTATTTACTTCCTTTGGTCACACTTCAACAAAATAGCCATGGCCGGTTCAACATCGAGATGTCTTCAGTTTCTTTTCTCCTTTGTTCATTGTGGTCTTTTCAAAGATTCAGCAAAAAAAAATTGTTCGCAGCTAATGAAAGGTATCTAGGTGTCGCTTTTGAAGGTGCTTCCTATTTGTCAAACTTAGTATCGATGAAATCAGCTCTTGCTTATATGTACATATGTAAAGACAAAGGTCCCATAATTTTGTTATTAACCCATTTAAACAGTGTTAGAACGCCGAGAGTACAGCCCTTTTCAGGATGAATCCCGGGCCAATTCCAATAATGTAGAAACGGTTGCCATGGAAATCGAACCCTGTACCTTGCTTTGTATGATCTCAATGACAATTAATTTGTACTACCTTCAAACAAGTTTTAGATACACCGTTTCAAAAACAACACACAACGATATTTTTATATCTCAAGTCCTAACACGCCGATCAACGAGAGTGGGGTCTACATAACCGGAAAATACAGATTTTTATCCAAGCAATGTCAACTCGACAGCGTTAAAATGATAATATTTTATATATTTTCCGACAATACAACAACATCAACGTTCTTTCCTAACCACTAGGGTGTTAACATGTAGATAAAGATCGGCGAATACCCAAAAATCAAAGCGGGTAACCTATACACCTATTAAAAATATTGCCCAATTGTTTATGAGTGCATTTTCTTTTAACGACCTGTTTTTGTTGCAACAAATGTATTTAATATCCGATTTCACCATTTAAATAATACAATAATTTCAAAATGGACATTTATTTGTATTTATGGTGTTTGTCTCATGTTCTCATGAAAAATAATTTATTATTACATTTTTGTTTATATTGACTCAAGTCCAACAACAACCGCAATGCAATTCTTCCGTTACAGGCACGAATGTACGCCGACGTTGGAAAACTCTTCGAGACTCAATTTCACGCGAGGTCAAAAAGAATGCTACACTTGAAAACTATTCCAGGAAAAAAGAGAGTCCGATTATTGCTGAACTTGAGTTTTTGATACCTCACATCAAAAGCTCACATTGTGCGAAGTAATTATTATTTTAGTGTAATGTTTTTCTTGAAATAGTTATTATGTTTAATTGTAGATTAGCTGATGAGATGGGATTACGGGAATGTTACACCAGCACAATGATGGTTGAGCAGGAGACACAAGATGAAGATAGTCTAAACGACTTGATTGACTTAACTGAAGAATGTGATATTAAGCCATTTATTAAACAAGATGGTTTCCAGTACGATGATATGGACACGTCTGACGGAGCATTTTCGCAGGAAACATTTTCCCCACTTGTAAATAGCAGTGTTGGGAACCATTTCACCAATGGCATTGAGGTGGTACCAGCCACCGAAAATGACGAATCTATTCATTCGTCATGGAACAAAGAGTTTTGTACGCTTGCGCAGTTCAAAGGCGGTGAATTTATTAATCCTGTTGACTTGTGTACGGAACAGGAAAATGGAGAGAATTTAGAGGCTAGTGATAAGGAGGCTAAAGAAATGGAAAAATCGGTAACATTACCTGTAAATGATATAGCTACAGATGAACCCATTAGTAAGCGGGCACGGCACGAATCGGAAGATTCATCCAAAGAATTACAAGCCAAAATACTGCAATTGTTGAGTAGTTTAGAGCATCGGGAACGTAGCGATTACGAAACGCAAGACGAGGACCGTATGTTTTTATTATCGCTGGTTTCTGATTTAAAACGGGTGCCAGCGGCAAAAAAAATGATGGTGAAAATGGAAATAGTGACGGCTATCGCAAGAGCTAATCAAAGCCAATGAATCACACGATTTTACAGTTTATTTAATATAACGCGTGTTCATCCTCAATTAATGTTTTATTAAATAGTTTTGGTGTTCATATCGTTTTAGAAAATTAGTTTAGGTATATCGCGTTACCTTTCTCAATTCGAGCTGTTTCGAAAAACTCAGAAAAAATGGTTGCACCAAACGGTTACATATAATATATTATAAGTGAAGTCAACTGACCATTTAGTCCCTTAAGACAGTATAAACTCTACAAGTCTTGCCTTTACAAAATTTTGAAAATTTTATTGAAATGAAATTGTTGAAATAATTTAGGGTTTAAATAATAATAAATATGTATTAAAAAAGTTATGTCATACAATTACGCATATTTGAAATATTCTTTGTATTGTGAATCAAAACTTTAATTGGCAAAAACACAGCGCATTTCAATTTGAAGACGTTTTTTGCAACTGCTAACTTGAGAGACTAACTGTCATATTCCGACTTTTGCACTGCAAAATAAGATTTTAACCAAAAATTTACGCAAAACACATTTTAAATTCTAAATGAAAATGCCAAAACACATGCAGGCCAACATTCCGAAGAAGCCTATGTTATCATTTCTGTGTATTGGAAATGATCAGACCCTTATGTTTAAGATATGTGACAAATATCCCGTTAAGTTTTATTTATAGTTTACTGTGTTTATTTGAAAAATATTAAATGACAAAATGTACGCATATTTTACTAATTAGCTTTAGCTTAGCTTCAGTTAACCAAATTAGTAGTAATATAAACGTGTAAAATTTTTTTCTATGAAAAAATAGAGACTTATGAGCCACATATGTATAACTGTGTCCGAAATAATAGCAGTGACATAACCAGGAATTCAATCGCAGAAAAAAACTATTTTTTTTTGAATTTTTTTATATGTAGTTAATTATTTCATTTAATATGCAGATATTCAACCTTGCTAGAAATATGTTTTTTTTATATTAAAATAAAGTGCTATTTTAAATAAAAAAGTGTGTAAATAAAAATTTCAGCTGTTATTAATAATAGCAGTATTGAGTATTTTACATCAAAACCCAATTTATTCAGTATAAAAATATAAAATAAAACATAAATAGCGCTCATACAGTGTCGACTAGATTTGAAGCCGGACTCACTGCGGAGTAGACAAAGAAATCAATCCTGTAACCCGAAATCACGCATTTAAATTAAGTGCCAATTTTCATAATGCTATGTGCAAGCTTTACTCCAATGATTACTTACCGTGCACTTTCGAATCAAATTATCCCAGTCCAGTCTTTGATTTCTATAAGCATTGTTTCTAAATTTTATTTCAAAGTTTCAGTTTTTATGTCAAAAGTTCAGAGGTGATTTTATGAGATTTATAATCTGTTCGTATTCAGTTATCACTCAAAAACGCATTTCCATTGGTTGAAATCTTTGAAAAATTTATTTTCAAATAATAAAAACAAAACAATACACAGCAAAACTGCTGATATGGGCATTGTGGATTCAAACACCTTTTATAATTGAATAATGCAAAATGCTTATGTAAAACTATTTTCTAATAATTTTATTCACGTGTTAACTTGAGAAATCCATGCAAAAGAAATGCCGAATATCAGAAAAGTATCAGTTGCAACTGGGTTGTCGTTTTAATTAAGTGCCTCGAACAAGGTTAAAATTATAACTTCGTCGAATGAGTGTTGTACAAGGTGCGTTTCAAAGTAAACTGGACTTAAAAAAAACAGAACAAATGTTTTTTATCGGCAAAATCAATTTATTTTATTCAAAATAGTCTCCTTCTGCTTCAATACAGCTTTTTGCATGGTACAAAAGCATGTCGAAAGAGTGTTTTAGCTCGTTGGCCGGTATGCTCGCCAGTATTTCGGTGCAAGGCCTTTTGAACGGCCTCTACATCTAGCTACATCTACATCTAGATCAGGCCCGTCCAACATAATTTAGTGAAAAGCCAGGTTTAGCATTTTCATAACCGTAGCGGGCCAAAAAAAATAAAATGACCTTCAGTTTTGGTATATTTATTTATTTATAAAATGCAACATCACATAAATCTTAATATATTATTATTAATGTAACTATGGCCTTAGCATATAAAGATATTCTTATTCTTAAAATCTAATTGATGAGATGTCTAACATTTTTCCTGTTTGCACATCGCATCTATGTCAGCTGGAGTTTTAGAAGTGGCTATGCGCAAAATGCCTTTAAGATGGCTATCTAATAAAGATGATCTGGTTTTTGATTTGTTAAATTTCATGCGAGAAAACAGCTGCTCGCAAACATATGTACTACCAAATAAAGAAATTTGTTGAATAGCCAGCTTAGTAAGGTTTGGGTATTGACTGGGTGTAATATACTTTTTGTAAAATTCAATTAAGTTTGGAAGACAATTATTATATGCTGTTTTTAGATGAGAGCTGCTTTGCAATTCTATTAACTCCAGCTGTGAATTCAGCGCAGCGCCTTCAATTTCAACATCAAATGGATTGGAAATGGATTCTTTCATGCAGGGAGTTTGTGATTTGAAGTCAGCGAATCTGCCGTCAAACTCGTTCCTTAATCTTTGTATCATCAACACGTACTTGTCAAAATCCAAGGTATCTTGCTTTCTTGTAGATAAGGTCTCCCAATGAATCAACTGCTTTTGTTCCAGCTGCTTTTCCAACAACAAAAGCTTTTTTGTGAAAGCTAGAACCTGTTCGTATAACTGTGTGCATAGTTGGTCTTTCCCTTGCAGTTTCAAGTTAAGCTCAGAAAGATATTTAGTTATATCAACCACGAAAGCCAGATCAGCCAACCACTGCTCATCAGTAAAGAAAGTAATTTTTTGGTCTTTGCTGTCAAGAAAAATCTTTAAGTTGTCCAGCAGGGAATAGAATCGTTTTAGTGTAGCTGCTGTGCTGAGCCAGCGAACGCGACTGAAGTATACAATGTCTTCGTGATCTGAACCGACATCAGCCAGAAAAGCCTGGAACTGTCTGTGGTTAAGCCCTCTTGCGCGTATAAAATTAACTGTCTGCACTACTTCATCCATCACGTGTTTCAGGCCTATACAACTGGGATGCCCAAAGGCTCTAAGAGATGGCGGGATGTTGGACAGGCCTGATCTAGATAATCAAGTTTGCGGCCTAATCAAATCACCCTTGGACAGTTGAACCATCTACAAATCTATTAAGGCGGTTAATTTTGAATCCCGTCGATTTGGCTTGCTAATGGAAGGTATATATTCAAGCTGTTTCAACCTCAGCTTAGCTTAAGATGGACCGTTGAAGAAACAGTGTCACAGTCGTCGAATTTTCGCGAGGCACAGACATGTGATGTAAGACCGTAAGGAGACAAAGATATTCGTCGATGTCAATGCACAAAAGGACCATACATTTTCCGCAGAACCTTTCTCTCGAAAACTCGTAAAGTCGACTCACCAGATGTTGTCATCGTCCATGCCTCTGCAGTTTATAGCAGGACCGGAATAATGAGTAACTTATAGAGTTTGCTTTTTGTTCGTCGAGAGAGGACTTTACTTCTAAATTGCCTATTCAGTCCGAAGTAGCATTTATTGGCAATAGTTATTCTGTGTTGGATTTCAAGTCTGACATTATTGTTGGTTGATACTGGTTCCAAGATAGACGAAATTAACTACGACTAACAAGTTATAACAGTGACGTGTGAGCCTAGTCGCGAGTGGAACGACTGTTTGTTTGATGAAAGGAAATATTTCGTCTTGCCCTCGTTCCCTGCCCATTTGCTTTGCTTCCTTGTTCATTCTAGGGAAAACAGAACTAACGACGCGGTTGTTGAGGCCAATGATATCGATGTCATCGGCGTACGCCAGCAGTTGTACACTCTTATAGAAGATAGTACCAAGTTTCCAAGAGCAGATTGAAGAAGTCGCACGAAAGGTCGTCTCCTTGTCTTGAAACCTCGTTTGGTTTCCGAGAGGTCCTTCCCGATCCTGACGAAGCTTTTGGTATTGCTCAACGTCAGTTTACACAGCAGTATTAGGTTTGCGGAGATACCGAATTCAGACATCGCGGAATAAAGGCCGGTCCTTTTCGTGCTATCAAAAGCAGCTTTGAAATGAACGAAGAGATGGTGTGTGTCGATCCTGTTTTCATGGGTCTTTTCCAAGATTTAGCGCTTGGTGATTATCTGTTCAGTTGTTGATTTTTAAGGCCTAAAGCCACACTGATAAGGTTCAATCAGTCTGTCATATGCGATATTGAGGAGGCTTATTACCCGGTAGTTGGTGCAGATTGTGGGATTACCCTTTTTGTGGATTGGACAGAGCACAATTCCAATCCTCGGAAGTGCTTTTGCCTTGACGGACAGCTTGTCAAGCTCTTTGTACTCACGTATTTCGGTCTCTCTCTTTGTTTGGCTGCAAATGCGTATCGCTTCTCTTTTCAAGTATATATTTCATCGCACACGTGTTGTGGTCGATTGTAACGTTGCGAGGTAGGTAGTCTGTATTATCTCCACTGCGACACGGCTCTCCTCTTCGTAACAGCCGTTCTTTTGGCTTTTCTGGAAACTAATGGTTTCATTTGCAGCTGTACCGAAGGAGCTTCAAATGCCGTCCCACAGTTCTTTTATATACAGTTGCTGATGTGTGTTCTCAGAGAGCAGGAGTACAAGTTGAGTAGAGAATCACGGTTGGCTTTTCAATCCGGAGACAGCCAGGTAGCTTGATGAATTTTTCTATGCTGAAATTTAGTGGTACAGATTTCGGACCCCAGCGAAGTCGATCAGCCTCAACCCATTTGGGAATGTGTCATCATGGAGGCTGCATTTACCAACAGTTTTGCTAAAGATACCTTCTTTTGCCCACCAAGGCGTGGCGAGGGCAGCCCTCTTAAGTGCGCTCCAACCACTCATAGAATACATCTTTGGCCACATCATCCTTCTCTTCCATTGGTGCGTTGGCGCAAATTAGCGATATGTTGGAGAGCTTCGGAATGCGGATTGGGGCTAGACGTCTATCCACCAGTGTGAATCTCAAACGGCTGAATTTTCAACATTTTTATATAATTATAATAATAATAATATAATTTCACGAAAAGGAGTTGCCTTTATGTCGCGATGTCTGAATTTGGTAGCCCCGCAAAACTAATAGAGCTGTCGTTGAGCAATACCGAAAGCTCCGTTAGGATCGAGAAGGAGCTCTCCGAGCTGTCGTAGATAATTTCGTCTATCTTGGAATCAGTATCAATACCAACAATAATATTAACCTTGAAAACCAACGCAAAATTACTCAAGTCAACGGATGCTACTGGTCATCCTTCGACGAACAAAAAGCAAACTCTATAAGTCACTTATTATTCACGTCCTGTTATAAAGTGCGGAGGCATGGACGATGACAACATCAGATGAATCGACGTTACGAGTTTTCGAGAGAAAGGTTCTGCGGAAAATGTATGGTCCTTTGCCCATTGGCCACGGCGAATACCGTATTCGATGGAACGATGAGCTGTATGAGATGTACGACGGCATTGTCGTGGTTCAGCGAATTAAAATACAGCGGAGACAGTGGCTAGGTTATGTTGTCCGAATGGCCGCTTGCATCGAGTATAGAAGGGCGAAAAGAAGCAATATTCCCGAGCTCGCCTGATTACTCAGAATGTAAGAATTCCGGAAGTTCTCAACATGTCTAAGTGGAGAACACATTAGATTCATAAAAACCTTTGAGAAATTAAAAGAAAATTAAAGGTTTTATTGGGTTGATTGTCGTAAATCTGCTTTGAGTCAGGGGCAGATAAAACAGTACAATTCGGATGATTGGTAATTAATGATAATTTCAGCGAATGGCCAGAGGTATACCCAATTCCTCTGATGAAACTACGCAGCAGACTCTTATTGATATTGACGTAATTAACACCAATAAAAGAACACGGACGGTTAAAGGCATCCTAGAGTGCTGCCATGTAAAGAGCAACTGAGATATAAGAAAGAAGTTGTAAGCTGGGATAAAGCGTTAAGTTTCATTAACATTAACATTTTGTGGGCAGTGGATTTAAATTCAAATGACGGAAGAGGTACAAAACGCTTAAACAACTTCATTTAACGCAAAAAGGGGATTCCCAGGAGTGGTTTCCTGTATCGATAGGACTTATGTCGCAACATTTTTCCAAAAAAGGAAGTTCAACATTTTATTTAAATCGAAAGGGCTACTACAGGTTAAACGTGATTGTAAGTAAAAATGTCAAATGAATTAATATTTTAAAACAAAACTATTATTATAAGAAAACTATCAGTTTGTGATTATAATATTATATCCGGCATGTGAATGCTAGATCATTTTTAATGGGACCGATTTATAAGTCCATTTGCAAAACAACTTCCAGTGTAACACTTGGATTATAGATGCTGGTTATCCTTTGCAGAAGTTTTCAATGACGCCGTATTGCGAGGCGAAAGCTTCTTCACCACAAGCCCGCTGTAATACAGTACACGCAAAGACCCAAAATATTGGGCACTCTAAAGAGCAGATTTCGATGTCATCTATGTATATGCATGTGGTCTACACTATGAACCAGAAAAGGCTACTCAAATTGTGAACACTTGATGCACATTACTTAATATTTGCCAACACTTCTGAATAGAACCACCAAAAGACAGGTCACTTAATTGAAATACTTTATTATGCAATGAAATCGTTATCATGACCCCGTTTATGTGTACTTCTACTTGGTGGACTTAAACTGTTTAATCTAGCGCCATATAGTACCTTCCTTATTTTCGTTTTTACTGCTTCCGAGTTGTAGCTTGCCTTGTCCAACTTCCCTTCTTCTCCATTATCGCAATTAATGTTTTAAACGGCTCCTTGTTCGTAACATTTTTTTTCTATAAATCAAAAAAAAATGTTGAGTTATTGTTTTTAATTACAATTTTTCATAAATAAACTGCATGAATGTTTAACTTCATCTGCAACGAAGCAGTTGAAATTCTTTTATACACTAATGATCTCCACTAGTACAGTGTTGAAATCTGTAACACCAAAAAATGTGAAGTTGACAACACTTTAACCGCAATTTTTTGACGTGTTGAGGTGAGAACCATAATACCGATATTAAAATTTCAACCAAATTCAATTGAGTTTAAAACCATAATAGTGGTCTTTGATAAAGTTTCAACGTGTTTCAACATGTTTTTTTGTTTCTTTTTATTTTTTTTTGTCGATTGCTGTTTTGTTTCGGGCTCATACGCATAGATCCATGATTCGTCACCTGTGACGATCTTATAAACGTCTTTTGAAGCACCACAATCGTATTTTTTCAGCATTTCTTTACACCAATCCAAACTCCTTTTTTTGAGCGATTGTCAAATTGTGCGGGATCCAACGAGAACAAACATTTT